>NW_001865068.1:296931-321437 GCF_000002865.3 Monosiga brevicollis MX1
GGGGGGGGGGGGGGGGGGTTGGGGCATTGAATACAGTTCGGTTCTCAAGCTGAAAAGGGAGCGAGCGCGGGTTGTCCTGGCATCGTGGCGATCGGACCAAGGCCTGGACGCCGCCTGCGGCATAGCTCGGCGCCTGGAGGTGCCTCAACGAAAAAGATGGCAGGAGGTGGACCCGATGATGGATCGACCTATGCGCCCCTCGTGGCCGCGGTCTACGTTTTCAACCTCATCGTTGGTGGTAAGTCCCGCCTCGACTCCCAAGCACTCTTGGCCAAGGCGTCATATACCTGCCCTCACCACCTGCCCACGCCAACCTGCATCCTTCATTAGCGGGTGCTCTTGCAATGCCCAAGGCCTTTGGCGAAAGTGGTTACTTGGGAGGTATGTCCCTGACGTGTTCCCATCAACCTGTTCAAGACTACCTGCTGCAAGTGAACCTGGCACGCCCGGCAAGGCTAATGTCATGGCATTATATCCCTCCCGCAAACAGGAAGTATTCTGATTGCCATTCTGGCCTTCACCTCCTATGTCACCGTCACCTACATGATCGAGGCAATGGCCATGGCAAACTGCCTGATGCGCACCCTGAAGAAGGTAAAAACATGCTCTCATCCAATGTCCCGCCCCAACTCCCGTGGCTCGGCCGCAGCCATCATGCTAATAATTGATGTCTCGCCTCGTTGCTGGTGCCTGCAGAATGCCAGCTCTCGCAACAATGGCCTGAGTATCGAAGGGCTGTCCGATGAAACTCCCCTGATCAACGGTGTGTACACCATTCATTAATCAATCAGTCTTAACGCCTGTCTTGAGCCCACACCCTGTTTGCAGACTTGACTCGAAACTGGAATCTCATCGCCTGTTGCCCACAGAGAGTGTGACCCCAACTGAGCGCGCCAACTCGGCCGACGTGGCTCACTTTGGCGACTATGCAATCACTGAACGAGCAGAGATGGTGCGTTCTTGGATGCTGGCCTCGGTCCAAGCTGTATGCAGCAGTTTCCTTCACTCGCTCCATTTCTACGACCATTAATAGGGATCAATGGCGCAACACTTCTTTCCACCAATTGGCGTCAAGCTCTTTTACTTTTGCATTATCGTGTACCTGTATGGTGATTTGTGCATCTACGCCGTGGCCGTGCCCAAGTCGCTGCAATCCGTCACTTGGTGCGTGACTCGCATGTGTGAGGGGACACGCTTGTTTTGCCAGATTATGGGGCGCTCACCTACAGACCATGGCCTGCACCCGTGATCAGCCCTTCCCACAATAGCACGATGATCAACGGCACTCACGTTCACCACCACGAGACCTGCCTTGGAGACCTCAACTCAACGGGCTCCTACCGCATCTACCTGCTCCTGTTTGCCTGCTTGCTGGGCCCCTTTGCTTTTTTCAACGCCCAAAAAACCAAGTGGATCCAGCTGATGACGACCCTCCTGCGCTGGACCACCTTTATGATGATGATCATCATCGCCATCATGGGTCTCGCCGGTACCCAAACCTTTAACCCTCCCATTGAGACGCCTTCCCCAGCCAGCGTGAAAGTGGCCACGGTCGAGGGCTTGCCCGGCCTCTTTGGCGTTGCCATTTATTCCTTCATGTGCCACCACAGCCTGCCTTCCATGATTACCCCCATGACCACAAAGCGCAATGTCAATGGTGTCCTCATTTCTGACTTTGCCCTCATTCTGGGTTTTTACTGCCTCCTCTGCTTTACCGCCGTCTTTCGTTTTCCGGGTACGACCAGTCTGAGATGCTCCAAAGCCAGTTACTTGCCCTACCGAGCAAGCCGGCTATTGCGAATGATAAAACGGGGCCAGTTGCTCAACATTTGTGCGCATGTGTGTGTTGCTGCATCGCCGTGACAGGTGGGACCCTCGAGGATCTCTACACACTCAACTTTAAGCATTTTCAGTCGTCCTTTGTCAGCTACTTCCTCGGTCTTTTTCCCGTCTTTACCCTTAGGTGCGCGCGTGCACGCCTGTGTGGTGTGTGCTCTGTGTGGTCACTCGACTTGCCGCAGTTCATAAATCGTACACCTCGATGATTTGTGACACTGCTGTCTTGCCTTGAGAGCTGGGTCTGCAGCTTCCTATTGCATGTATTTATTTTTTTCACTGCTTCATCCTACCTCACCTGCGTTGGGAATGCCTGCGTTAAACGTAGCGCCAACTTCCCCATCATTGCCATCACGTTGCGCAACAACCTGGCGCTGTTGTTGGCCAAGCCCAACGGCCAGCCACGCAGTCCCATCATCGAGCGGGTGAGAGGTCAAGCTGCTCCTCTTTGCTTCTTTTCTTCGTCTGACCAGCTTACAACATAACATGCACCGCACCCTCATGTTCCCTCGTATATCATGGATCGCAGGTGGCGTATCCCCTCTTGGCTATTCTTCCGCCGTTTGTCGTGGCCTTTTTTACCGAAAATGTTGAATTCCTTGTCGGCATTACGGGCTCCTACGCTGGTGTGGGTATTCAATACGTGATTCCGGCTTGCCTGGTCCTCTTCGGCCGCCGGCGCCTTGAGCGTGAGTTGCGCGAGCGTCGCAACCCCCACCGGTACGTTCTTCTCTCGACCCCTGGCAGCTGATGGATTGCAACCGTCTCAGAAATACGCAGTCAGTTCTCATGCCGCCATGTGCATGGGCCACAGCTCGGTCTTTGGCGGCAAGATCTGGATCTATGGTGTTCTGGTCTGGTCCGTCCTGTGTATCGCGCTCGTCACGTTCAACCACATTTACGAGGGCAAGTAGGCTGGGAATAATACCATCAGACATTCTGTTTACCATCAGACATTCTGTTTACCATCAGACAGTCTGTTTACCATCAGACAGTCTGTTGTCCAATTCTTGTTTGTGTTTTCTCGAGCTTTTCTCTCTCGATTTTTGTTCTGGTCCTGATGACGCGAGTAGAACCCCCGACCCCGATTTTGTTGTAAGTTTGCTGCTTTGCCACAAGAGCCGCATCAATTGCAAGCTGTTATGTTATGAGCTTTCCTGTCACAACATCTACATTTTTTTACTGCGTGCGCAACTACACCAATTCTTCCAAAAAGTGGGTTCCACAAAGCATTTTCTACACTACGATATCAAGCCAAGAAGCAAAGCACCCATCCCCCGTTGCTCAATCACCCCTGCCCCGGCTCTTGCGCTAAGACGAGACCCTTGTCACTCTGAGAACAACATCAAAGCGAAGTGTTAAAAACAAAAACAAAAAAAACAAAACAAAAGAAATACACATAAAAATAAGCAAAAACTCTGAAAGAACAGCACACACACACACGAAGAGAAGAGAAGAAGAAAACAAAACTGTCGTATGTCGTAATGTAGATGTCAGCCATTTCACCCCTTGCTGATGCTTTTATTTTTATTTTTTTTTTCTGATTTGGAGGCAAGACGACGGTGTGTATCCTGACGCTGCTGCTTGTGATGGTCCTGCTCAGTTTACAAAGGGTTCGGATTCGGATGCTTGGCGTATACATGGGCGTGCCATGTGTGAGCGCGTTGCTGAGCTGGTCCTGGTTGACGCGCGCCCCTTCCAAACGTCCTGGATGGTGTCGGTTCAAGGTCGACTTGCCTGAATACTGTATGCATTGACCAGCTGAGGGCCCTGCTCACAGCATCGTGTCACGATGGATACTTATGAAAAAGCGGCCTGCGCAGTAATCTTTCTGTGCCTGGGAGCTTCCATTTTCATGTATATCCCCATGACATCTTGCTATGTCATCCTGCATAGAGCCTCGCCATGCACCTGCGGACCAGCCTTCAACGTGACACATAACAGAACGTTTGGGGGTTACTCAGCTTCGGCTTACTGCTATGTACAAGCTACCTCCCTTGACGTGGAAAAGTGCCAGGTCCGGAATGGGTCCTTAGTACATTTGATGGCACCCACTGTGGGCGCAGGGGCCCACGCTGGAGGCATGCGGCGCTCACACTTGGATCACTGGATGGACAAGGTGGCCAACCCACCCAACGGGTCGCTCGGGTTTCTGATCGACCCATCCGAGACCTCGGTGGGCTTTGTGGACAAGCCACCGGCGTGGACGTACATGCTGACTCGAACCTTAATCTTCGCACCCGCGCTCGCCATCTCAGTGTTTGTACTGGTTATGGCTGTCTTTGGGATTTTATGCTACGCTTGGAAGTGTTTTTCTTGTTTTCTATCCTGTTTCCTGTGTTGTTTCCGTGGTCATCCAGACGACGAGCGGGAGCCGTTGTTGCCTTACCATCATGGCCAGATTCAAGGCGGCGTGGTGCCCGCGGCGGCGGCTTAATCTTGTGATTGACGTTAGCCACGCGCAAGCGCAAGCGCGTCGAACGCACGAATAATCTCGCAGCAAAGCATTGCTTGCCCGACTCCGTGTATACACATGCTTGTCCAGCCTCAAACGATGGTCGATGGTCTGTCTCGAGGTTGATGGGTTTTGAACCATGTGTGAATTGATTGATGGTGGTATTCGGGTAAAAACGTCACTTGGAAGATTTGCCTCAGCCGAGTGTGGGCCCGCTCGTCTCCAACCGTCGGGTCATTGAAAGCGGGCGTTCATGTTTCATACCAATCAATTAAAATCTGACGACCCCATCGCCACAGTGGTCCGATGCATTCTCAGGTCCACGGGCCCGTTGCTTGGACGACATTCGACAGGGCTGGACGGGCACAGCCCGCAGCATGTGAACATCGTTGTTCCTCTCAAATTGCTTTTACAAAGGCTGTGTCATGAGGCTTCAATGACGCGACGCAATCGAGCGGTCAACTCCTTTTCCTGTGTATTTCAGCCACACGGACAGTGAATTGCTCCACACAGTTGGTGGTCAATCATTCAGGGCCTGTGTGTATGTGCGTATGTGCGTCACCGAGGGTCGAACCTTATTCAGTGCGTTGACCATGTTGCTCTTGTAGGCCTCGTACTCGGCTGATAAATTTTCTAGTTCAGATTGCAATCGCACGGCCACGGCATCGCGACTGTTTTCTGCAAGCTGCGCTTTCACGACAGATGCCAGCTGCAAAAAATTCATGGTGCCAAGGTGATGAGCAAGAAATCATTCATCGCCACCATGCTATGCCACGCTGCATTGCACCATGTTATGCCAGGTCGCACACAGACACAGACACAGACGCAGACACAGACACAGACACAGACACAGACACAGACACAGACACAGACACAGACACAGACACAGACACAGACACAGACACACACACCGCGCCCCACGGAAGGAAGAAGAGGAAAAACACTCAAGATCACTCAAGTTGGGCAGCACAAAGCTATGGAAGAAGCACAAAGCTATGGAAGAAGCACAAAGCTATGGAAGAAGCACAAAGCTATGGAAGAAGCACAAAGCTATGGAAGAAGCAAAAAAAAAAAAAAAAAAAAAAAAAAAAAAAAAAAAAAAAAAAAGGCTTGATTCAATCCACAGACCTTTTCAGCGCGCTCACACCGTGCTTGGAGTTGCTGGCACTCGGCCGTGACTTCCTTGACGCGCGTTTCGAGTTGTTGCACCTTTTTTTCCGCGACGGCTAGAGCCTGGCGTGCCACCTCGATGTCCTGGCGCAGCTGGTTGTTCTGCGCGTGAGCCTGCTTCAAGGCTGCCGCATGCTCGGAGATGGCCCGATCATGTGTTTTTTTCAAACGTGCATGCTCGTCTCGGAGAGACTCCAAGCTTTCCTCCACGGTACGTAGGGCACTTTGCTTTCGGGCAAGCTGGGCCTGTTCCTCGCTGCCAGCGCGCTGAAGCTGGCCCTCAAGTGCGGCGACCTGTGTCCGAAGTTGTGCCTGTTCATCAGCAGCAGCCTGCTGCGCACGGGTGACTGCTGCTGCCAAGTCGGCCTGTCGCGACTGCTCGGCGGTTTCAAGTTGTTGGTTGCGCTTTCGCAATTTCTGGTTATCGGCCTTGTACTCATCCTTGAAACGAGTCAGCTCCTGGTGATTGTGCGCCAGCGTTTCAAACTGTTCCTGCAACGTTCTAAGCGCCGTTTGATCCGTATGTTGAGCATGACGCAGTCCTGTCACCTCCTGCTCCAAGCCCATCAACTGCTCCTGCAAGCCCTCATTCCGCCGCTTGAGAAGCATGATCAGCTCGGCCTGGTCTGCCAACCGATCACCCATCGCCTCAGGTCACCAAGAGGAGAGAGAGACAGAGAGAGATAGAGAGAGAGAGAGAGAGAGCGAAAGAGAGAGAGAGAGAGAGAGAGAAAGTCATGAACAGCAACGGCACAGAGAAACAGCACAAGATACCACATGTAAGAAAGAAAAAGAGGGATAGCTCAAAAGTAAAATACTTGATGTTGACTGTGTTGAAAATTGCGCGCGCTTCGTCACCCATCCGCCCCTTTCGACACACACACACACACACACACACACACGCTCGCGCGCGCTCTCTGTCATTTCCCTGTCTCTGGTCTGCTCTTGGTCTCGCTCTGGTCTCGCTCTTGGTCTGGCTCTTGGTCTCGCTCTGGTCTGTCTCTTGCTGGTGGTCGTGTTGACGCACGTTTGAGTTCTTGGGCGCTTCCTTGGCCTTGACGCACTGATTCAACCCGAGTGAGCGGCTGGCACTGCACACACGCTGTTTGCAAGTCAAGGTTCCACGGTTCCACTTGGGTCCCCTGGAACAAAACAGCTCCAACACCGACAAGACGACACCACGCACCGTTGACATGGGGCAAGGGCATTCTTCTACACTCGATCTCAAGGCAGCGCGGCGCAGCTTGACGGGCCAAGACGAGGATGAGAACGACAAGCAGCTCCCCGCCGAGCTCACGGCCAAAGAGCTCAAGGTCTCCAAAAAGGTCTGTCATTCTCTTCTCGCTGCCAACGCCCACAGCCGCAAATGGCAAGAAGGCACCCAATCTCAGGTCTTGATGCTTTCGAACATAGAGTGCCCACCAAAGCGACCTGATTCCGACCATGCATCAAGGCACCCTTCGCAGTGGCGGCGTCGGTGAGCCATCAATCATTCTGCTTATTTCCCAACCCTCACTTGTGTCCCATGCGCGGACGCCTTTCCCTCTGTTGACTGTGGCCCTTGGCGTACGTACTCGCCGTAGACATGGACGTCATGGTCTTCTCCAAGGCCGTCAAGGATACAACCGCGGCTGAGCTGACCGACCTTGAGCTGCGGCTCGTCCAATTGGTACGCTTGGGCAGGGCCGGCGCGTGCAAGCTCGAGAAGAGGAATGGCCAGCCCCGCTGACCCTCACGTGGTTGCATCCCGCAGGCTCAAGTTGACGACGCCTGTGTATCAAAGCTGCTTGGGGTCAACGCCCACGGCAAGAATTTGCATGCTGCTTTCCCCGCCGCACCCAATGGCAGCCTGTCCACGTTCCTGAAGGAGCGTCCTGCTCTTGCTCCACGCGATCGCTACCAAATTGCGGCGCAAATCGCCGATGGCATGGCTGCAGTTGAAGATGCTGGTTTTGCACACGGGTGTCTGCATGTATGCCTTTGTCCTACCCGCCTTGTTTCTTGGCTCGCCTCTGAACACATTCGTGTGGTATCCTACCAGCCTCATGGCCATGACATCTTCTTGTCTCACCGCCTCCATCAGGCAGACAACGTGTGGATTGACTGGAGCCAATATGCCTCTCGAGTTGGACCTCATCTCCGACCGCTGCAAAACCCCAAATGGCGTTCACCCGAAGTCAACGCCGGTTCTGAACCTGCCCTCTCTGATGATGTTTGGGTACGTCTTGAATCTCGCAGACCGCTACATTTGAATGGCCGACCTACGCTCCCATTCAGTTGACTCATCTCTATCGGCTTGACCACCTGTAGTGTTTTGGTCTACTATTGTGGTTTCTTTTTACTGGCGTTGCCGAAGAGCCCCCGCTCGAAGGGGACGTCTTTGCCGTGGTACGTTTTCTTTTTGTGCGTGGGAAGCGTCACGTGGGTTTGTAACCTCGGGTCCTCGTTGCAGCTCATCTCACTTTGCGAAATGGTTAGCCCTTGCCAGCCGGTAAGCTTCCAGACGACGTGCGTGATGTTATCACAAAGTGCATGGACTCTAATTCCGATGCGCGCCCTGATTTCTTTTGGCTGCGCGCCGAGCTTGGGGTAAGCCATCAGCACGCGCAATGTGCACGTGTGTGCGTGTGTTTTTTTTCCCACGCTCCTCGAGCACATAATCTAACTGGGTTCATTTCGCTCGCGCCATAGGACATGTACGAGCGAGCCAAGCAGGCATAACATAAAAGCGATGGCCTGCGGCCCATTCCCAATCACATATGTACCAAGGCTCTCTGCGCCTACTCTCATTGAATACTAACCCCACACATTGCTACTCATGGTCAACTCTGGCATCAATTTTGCGAGCCATGCACGGCAAATGATACATCAAAAAACCTCCAGCCTTGCGAAACCGGGTGGAAGGCGTCGGAACAAACTCGAGAAAGGCGTTGCTGCACCATCTTGGCGTCAGCGTGGTTGGTCAGAAACGGTATGGCTCTCAGCGCAGCCACGGGTCAGGAGAGAGCTTACTGTGGGGCCACCCGGCGAGCCCAGACTGGGCCGGTGCTAGTGCCATCGGCATCGTCTAGAGCAATAGCAGCTGTCAAAAAGCAGACAACAGACACGCAACAAGGCCTTTCAGGCAAACGAATCTAGCGATCAAAGGCGTACCTGTGGGGTCGGGATCCGTGGAGCTACTGTCGCCATGCCGAGTTGTTGCCGAGTTCAGGGTGAGCTTGCGCACAAGCACCTGGCCCGGAGCTGGGCCCACGTGGCTTTCCGACTCTTCTATATTTCGAGGTGGCAACCAAGCAAGAAGGGCAATGAGCAAAGCATGCGCGGTCTGGTGGTCACGCGCAACTGGGCCAGCTGGAGACGCAAGAACGGGTCAACCGCACCCTTGGGCGAAGCAGAGGGTGACTGAGCAGACACAGAATCCTCTTGATGCGCCGGTGCGGGGCGATCGGCCAGCAGATGCAGGGCACGCAGCCATAGTGCTTGCTCAGCTGCCGAGTCAGCCACCAAACACAAGCTTTTGACATCTGTTTCAACGATAAAGCTGTTGGCATAGGCCGACCTACACAGCATTTCCGGTTGCCATTGAGCTTTGCCTAGCGACAGGCTTGCACAGCTTGGGTTGCACTCAAGGTAAACCAGTACCCACCGATTGGCAGCAAAGTCGCTGCGCTGGGCTAGGACGTCGTGGCCTGGCTGCACGCTCTTTACACGGGCCTGACAAAACCGTACTTCGCGCTGGTTCGGATCATCACACCAAAACATCTCGCCTAGAGCATAGGGCAAACCAATGTCATTGTCGCAGCTGCGCGCTGCTGGTCGAAGCCAGCTTTGGCTTGGTGTCTCTTGTTTTTGACGTACCCGTAGCAGATTTGAGCCAAAAAAATCTGCATTGAAGGACAAGAAGTGAGCGGCGGCGCTGAACACTGAATTGGCCAAGCGACAAGGCAACCCCATTTCTAAAGCGAAACCTACTTGCGTCGTGCAGATCCCAAGCCGCCTTTGCTATACTTGGCCAGCCACATGCCTGGAAAAGCAGTTGTCAAGCCAGCGCTCTTGTACACAAGCTGTATTTTGAACAGCCAACACAACATTGCGACGTACCGTGCTCGAGTTGATTGAGGGACTCTAGTGGACGGCTTTCACTCCCAGGTAAGGCAGATGATGGACGAACAAGAGGAGGCATTTGCATTGCTGCTGCCTCAGACGACCCCAGATGCTGTTCCAGTCCACGTTGCAGCACCGTCGAAGTCATGGATATTGTATCATCCATTGATGTATTGGAATCCCAGGGCAAAACGTTGGTGTTGGCAATCACACGACTCGCGTCATCATCCAAAGAGACCGCCTGCCGCGAAAGTAAACGATTGCACTTGTCCATGCTCTCCTCTTGCTCTGCGGTCAGGCGCCAAGTTAGGCGTTTTGCCTAGTTTCACAATCAACCACGTCCGCATGAGCGACCTTGTACTTGTGTTTATTCAATGCCAGCTTGACACTTGGCTAATACCTGTACGTAGTCGCGTGGGCTTGCCCCACGTCGGTCAGTGACTTGTGGGTTGGCGCCACGCCGCAGCAATTCTTGCACCGCATTCGCACCTGGGTTGAACCAAAAAAAGAAAAAAAAAAAAAAAAAGAAAAAAAAAAAAAATTAAACGGCAAACCACAAGAAGCAAAGGGAAGGGAGAAAGACAAGCAAAACAGGGCAGAAGTGAGACTAATCCGCAAGCTTGGTGGCCGCGCAGAGCGCACAAGACAAGGTCAACCGGGTTGGGCTGGAGCCGGCCAAAGCAACGCACAACCACTGGCCGCTGCCCAGTGTAAGGGGGTGCGGCCATTCTTGTCCTCGTCATGAATGGCGTCAGCCCGCGCAGCGGCGATAAGGCGGATGGCGGCCGAGCTATTCTTTTCAGCTGCCACATGCATGAGCGTTTTTCCAAAGCTGTCACGGAAAAAGGTGGCATCCACAGTCAGCAAGAGCTTGAGGCAAGTGACGTCGTCGTCGTGGATGCACTGTCAGATCAACATTCATTTGAAAATGAGGTTCTTGCGGTGCTACAACAGGCCATGTGGCAGAGGGTGGCTCTTTTAGGGCTCTTTGTACGTACCCAGTGCATAGCTGTCTTGCCATCAATGTCCTTTTCGTCCAATTCTGCCCCGTATTTGAGCAGCCGTCGCACATTGCGAGGCCGACCATGATAGCAAGCCCACATCACAGGCGTCATTTGGGCCTTGTCACACGCGCTATCAAAAATCAAGGCAAGTCAATCTTTTTTAGCCATGTGTAACCAGAAACTTGTCACTAGCAGCTGTTGGAGTTGGGCAAGGACGGTTTCAAACGAGAGTTGAATCAGACGCACTTGATGTTAAGGCGTGGGCATTTCTTGAGCAATACAGACAAAATCTCGGGGTCCTCGTTCTGTGTTGCCCAGTGCAGAGGCAGTCGGCCTTCATGATCGGCGACCAACGGATCAGCCCCGCGTTGTAGCAAAAGTAGACTAGAGACAGCAAGCATCGATGTCGTGTGAGAAATGTAGGTAAGGAGGAGGGTATTGAGGTCTTACACCATGTGCGGCGATCCTTCATAGGCTGCATCGTGGAGTGCAGTCGAGCCGGAGACTGGCTCGCGATAATCCACGCTGGCGCCGGCTTTGATGAGATAGTCGGCCGAGTCAAAATGGGCCATTGGACGGCATGCATCAAAGGAGTACGGCCATGCTGATCAATGGCATCCACGTCCACCTGCTGGTGCTCGAGAATACGCTTGATGCGAGCCGTCTGACCATGAAAGGCTGCCTTGTGTAATGCCGTCATCTGCAGAAGGACAGACAGGAGAGGGTCAGCCAAAACAGAGTGAGGAAAGTGAAAAAGAGAATGAAGGCAAGAGAGGGGTCTTGGGTCGAATGGAAGCAGAAACCCCAAAGCTAATAGAGACACGTGGACGGCCTTCTCAGCAATACGATGCCACCTGTGGTTTCGGGGGCGTAGGTGTCGTGGTGGGTAAAATGCCCAGCTGAGCTAGGGCTCTGGTCAACAGGCCCACATCAAGCAATCCCAACGAGGGGGCGGCGTTGTCGGCAGTCGGTGGCACCGAAGCAGTTTCATCGGTAAATACGTCATTGTCCTCATTCGTGTCAGCTTGTTGTTGACTCGAATCTGACAGTTGTTCCTCCTCTGCTGTCGCCGTGTTGCCCTGCTGCGCCTCGAGCGCCGCCAAGAGTTGTGCCTGGACCAGTGCCAGGCCGTCGTCTTCAGAAGTGGATGGTGCTTTCGGTTCTGGTCGAGCTGGGTCAGGCAGCTTCTCGTGTACAGACTCGGGGTTGGCTGATGCCACTGCAACGCGCCGTGGAGCTGTGGCAGCGAGAGGGCGAGGTGAATCATCTCGCGCGAGTGAGGAATAAATCAAATCTTGAACACAGGGGAAAGAACGCTTGAGGCCACTCACCATTGACGCTGGCAATGGAGCCACGGGAGGAGGACGTCCCATTGGGTTGGCTCGCCATGGATTGCGCAGTTGTTGGCCGAGAAGGTAGATCGCCGCCATCCATCCACGCTGTGCGCAAACTGGGTGCCGTACGCTCAGGTGCGGTTGGCTGATAGTTCAGAAGAACAGGTCAAATGGCATCGCGATCCGCAGCACCGGCAGCAACACCGGCAGCAATGTCTAGAGGGGCCAAAACAGACTTGGCTCACCTGCACTGCGGACACCACGGCAGTCGTAGACTGGGGCCGCACTTGGCCCGACATTTGCGGTAGCAGAACACCATGATTAGGGCGGCAATCAAAGAACCTTTGACCTGCAGGCGGTTGGAGGAGTGAGCTTAAACTGAACCTGTAGAGGAGAAGGAAGCACATACTCGAAAACAAGGCGGAGAACTTACCGAGTAGACTGCCGTCATTAGTGCCGGTGGCCCCATCAAGTTCGACGCCAAGCCACAAGCCTTTGCCGTTGTCAAATGCTGCGGTTTGATGACGCGTGCAGTGAGGCTAGCACGCGCGAGAGGGCTTACTGCCTTGGGCACAAGACAGGAGGATCGAGACTCACGTGTGCGGCCGACAAAGCGCAAGACCCCGGATCCATACCCGTCAACTAGAACGCGCTGGTCCAAGTGATCCTTGGTGAGAACCTCGAATGATACTATAACCACCAGAGAACGGTCAAGCATTCAAGTTGAGAGCGGACTGATCAAATGACAGCAGTGAAATGACTATAAGTGCGGCATGAAAATGGGACAACGGACACTACCGGGCGAGATCCACCCTTCCCATCGCACACTCTGGCCATAGGTTCGTACCTGGAACGATTTTGCGAGTGCCGCCCTCGGCACGTTTGCGGCGAGCCGTCTCATCAGGTGCCTGCAGGCCATAGTCAGTGTTTGTTAGGTTTCAAAAGCGCCACACGAAGGAAAAGCAAGAAATAAAGAAAGAAAGAAGGAAAGAAAGAAGAAGCAGCAGCAGTGGCAGATATAGGGCACGCCAAGAGAGAAGAATCAGCCAACATACTCTGCTCTTGCGTGGTGCTGACGCTGACTCTTGAGTTGAGGGAAACGTTGGGCCGTTGGAAGAAGGCACTTCTTCTGCCTCGTCATCGCTGCTGTCCTCGAGCACGCGGTGGTGCACCTGTATCGCCGAGCTGGTAGGGGAGGATATGAGGGCTCCAGGAGCAGCGCTGGAAGGTAAGGATTCCGTAGGTTCGGCGCCAGAGCTTCGGTTGCCAGGATGGATGGTGTTGGTGACGACAGTGGCTCGGGGCACGTTGGATTCGCCTTGGCCAAGTATGGCACTTCCCAACGTGAAGTCAGAGGTATTCGCAACATGTGTGTGTTGAGCTGCTTGGCGGCGCTGATCCTGTAGATTGGCTGCACGTTGCAAAGTATTCATTGTTTCCACAAACTCGTCTCCTTGTGAGCCAGCGAGTAACATGCGCTCCGTTCGCTGGCGATCTGCGGACAGCTGCGCTCGTGTTTTGGAGGCCAAGGTGGCATCTTTGCCCGGTTGGGGTGACGCGGCATCTGAAGCTGGGGTTAGATTGATGACTCGGGTTGGGGCGGCTGCTGGTCGAACCAGTGTGGGCTGAAGGGGCGGGGACCAGGGGCGGTCTCTGGTATCGGTGGTATCGGGTGTTCTGGTGCCGACTGCAGCGGAATCGGACGTTGCACTGTTGGGGATAGCGTCCAGATCGAGGGCCTCCATGGCAGGGTTGCGCAAAGGGGGAAGCTGATTTGGCAGCCGCGGCATGGTGGGCCGTGCAAACTGGGGGCGCGGTGCCAAGTTGGCACGTAGGCCAGGTGCTTGACGTGCAAAGGGGTCAAACCGTGGTGCCGGCTCGACGCCTGCGACATCCGTCGACCCGGCACCCTCCGCAGCCGAATTCTCGGCCATGGCGATGTGTGCGGCAGAGAGCTGAACACACTCACGAATCGGCAGCAACTCAACGCTGACGTACGTACCACCCAGACCCCAGATCCGCCACTGACAAGCCAGCAGCCAGCCAGGCTCTGCGCTGGGCGCTGGAGTTGATCGACCTCCACTCTCTCCTTTTTTGCTGACACACACACACACACACACACACACACACACACACACAAAACAAGAAAACGAACCCAAAAAGTTTAAAATTATTATTATCACAATACCCCTCGAAAATGATTCGAATGATGTCGGCGATCGGGATCTGCCCATAGTCACTGCTCCGGTTGAGCGTCGCTCCCCGCTGTAGATGGCGGGGTTGAGGGGGTTGCAAGAAGGCGTCCTTTTTGTCCCTGACCAATGACGATGGCTCGAAAATAGCGAAGCTCGTTCAATCAAATTTAGATACTTAACACACGCGCGTCACACACATGTCGCAACAGCCTCCCGAAGCAAGGAATCGTCCATTTCACCCTCCGGGGTCATGAAAGTAAATCGGGAGGCTGAAGGTAATAAGAAAAATAAAGACAATGATCACAAAACTCTCTGAGCCGCCCGCTTGCTTTGGTGGCAGGCAGACATTTTAGGCCTCGAGGTTGCTGTCCAGGGAGCGAAGCGGGGCGCGGGGACCAACGACGGCAGCATCACACGACTTTCGAGGTGGCGCAACAGCCATGGGCTTTGAGCGAGGGGCGGCCGGGAGCGAGCGCCGCCCGGCCATCTTGTCGAGGCACGCGGTCGTTGCCACTGGCAATTGTCTGTGCAACTCACGCCATTGATAGCGCTTGGTAGGAAGACTTGGGCGCTGGTTGAGCAGTGTGTGTATGGTCGAATCGCTGTGCACCAAGCTGCTGTTCTCAACGCGGTTGTTGGTGCGTAGTTCTTCAAGAAGCATCGCCATGCCCACGGCATCATGTCGGACTGTCAGCTCAAGCTCCAGTCCGGGGGCGGCGCGGATCATATCACGCACTGTTTTGCATGGCTGCACGGCTGCCAATATACCGTTGACCTGCATGATGCGATCACCCACAAAGAGCTTGCTGGCAATGCTCGGGGTCACCTCCACCACGTACGAGCCCACAGTTTGAGCCTCGGTGGTGGGAAAGTCATTGGGGCCCAGCAAGAAAAAGCCGGCTCTGCCATTCAGCGCTCGCGGCACCGTGACCTGGGTGCAGATCCACACACGCGGGCAGAAAACACGAGCGGGCAGGTGAATGAGATACGCTATGGCTGGCGTGGGTCCATGGCTGAGCATAAGGAGAGGTCAACGGTCTGAGACGTACCGTACGGGTACTCAGTAGCTCGTGCTGAAGTGCCACAGGGGCTGGGCCAACCACCACCGTCATGAATTGGCTATCTGCCAGCACATCCTTGAGCATGGCTTGTACCTGACCTGATCAAGGGGGAAGAGTCAGAAAACAGAATGAGACTTGGTCCGCCAAATTTGGCCATATGCCAAAACGAGGGCCTGCCAGCATGACGTTTGACCAAAGCTCAGGTACGATGCACAGACCATAGGTGCAGCTACTCAGGTCCATGTCATTAATGGCATGCAATTGCTCGCCCAGCTGGATTCGGTTGGTGAGGGGGTGGCGATGTCCAATGGAGGCGATCAGGGCCGGTCCAGTTTCTGAAAGGAAAGCCTCCACCTCGAGTTCGTGATGGGCCTGGTCAAGACCGTCCACCAGCATGCCGTAGCATCGTGGGCTTTCAGGGGACCAGACCTGGGCCAGTACTTCGGGTACCTTGCAGACGTCGAGCTGCACTTCGAGCCCAAACTTGGTGTGCACGCTCAGCAGCAGGTCAAAGAGGTCGTGAACCGAGAAACCCGACACATCGTCTCCGTTGACAGCCACAAGAGCCAAGCCTGGCTGCAAACCGGCCTGTAGCACACATGCAAAGTCAGAAGACAAGATGGAGGAAGAAAAGCAAAAAAAAAATGAAGAAAGAAGACCAAACAAACATAAAAGACGGAAAAAAGAAATGTTAGAGGAAACGAGGTATACTCAGAGGGTGCCAAGGCCATTGTCACACATGAGCCCTTACCTCACGGAGTGCGGGGTCCCAAACGGAGTGAATGACCACACGGGCCTGGATACGGCTGTCTGGGTGCTGAATCAACTGAGCGAGCGCCATGCCTCCATCCGGGGGCAGGGTCACGTTGTGGCGAGTGGTGCGAGACTTGTCCACGGTCCAGCGCAGAGAGAGATCTTGGCGCACCACTCCTGTTGCACCGAGGATAGCAGTGCCGGCCAGCCGTCCATCGGCCTGGGAAGCCCCGGCCGCACTAGGCGACGCTTGCAGGCTCATGAGCGGCGAGGGGGTGCGGGAACCGTCTAGGAGGTGCAGGCGTGGCATACGATCTGCGTCGTTGTACCAAGGGACGGTTAGCTCCTGCAGTTCACGGTGGACGACGTCGAGCTGACGGAGAGTGGAGGCATCCTCTTCGGCCCGGCGAGCAGCGTCTCGTTGAAACCCGGGTTCGGCAGGCGACTCGACGGCACGCTTAAACACGACTTTGGGTGCCCCGGCAGCGTTTTTGCGTTGGGCGTGGGTGGGGGAGTGCTGGAGTGGGATGGTGGGGCGAAGGACCATAAGGCGCATTCGGGAGGAAGCCACCGCTTGTTGAGAGATCATTTGAAACTTGTTGAGGGGGTCACGCTGGGCGAGGAGGGAGAAGCTCCCGGCAGCAATGACAATGTCATGTTTGACCAGCGTGGCTGTGGGCTGAGAGGCGGGGCTGGTGGTGGCATCTGAGGTTGACGGTGCGGCAGAGGCTTTTGAAGCCTGCGCGGCAGCTTTTGCGGCTTTGCGGGCCGCTGAACTGGTGCCATACTCGATGGCACCAAAGGCACGGCAAAAGCTACAGTGCCGCGTCAGGGCTTGTGCGTCGGCAGCGGTCATGTCGGCGTAGAGGATGGTGCCCGCGACAAGACCACCTCGGGAGGAGGTCATGTGAATAGGGCGCATATGAACAGCGAGGGTAGGGCGACGGGTGGGACGATCCTGGTGCTTTTGAGCTTGTTCAAGGCGGCGGCGGTCACGCCGCTGGCGCACCTCCTGATTGATGGCGTTCCAGCTGGCGGGCTGGAGACGTTGGACAATGACACGGCCACCATAGCGGCGGACCTTGGCAAAGCGTTTACCAACATCTCCATATGCTGCATCGACAACGCTCGAGCCGTCGATGGCCATGAGGCGGTCGCCGGCCCGCAGCCCGCACTCGGCGTCAATCTCGTGATTGATAAAGGTGGCGCCATATTCATCATAGACCGAGCCCTTGATCACGTGCGAGGCCCGAAAGGGTGCCACGTCCACCACACAGAGACGGCCTTTGCTTGCTGTCATGTTGTTTTCCCCCTCACTGCTTGTCGTTGACCCCGTGGGCGAGGCCATCGTATCTCCCGCGGTCGCCATCTTGAATGGCTCGAGCCCTCTCACGCGACCGGCAAAACTAAAAATCCAAGCGCTCGTCTGTCGTTTTCAAACTTTACCGCGAAATTATTCGTATCACATTTGGTAGCAGGAACAACAGAGAAAGCAAGAGAGATGAATTGGTAAGAGAGAGCTGAAAGCTACAGAGAGAGAGAGAGAGAGAGAGAGAGAGAGAGAGAGCTTGAGAGAGAGAGAGAGCTTGAGAGAGTTAGAGAGTTTGAGAGCTTGAGAGAGTTTGAGAGAGAGAGAGAGAGAGTTTGAGAGCTTGAGAGAGAGAGAGAGAGTTTGAGAGAGAGAGCTTGAGAGTTTGAGAGAGAGAGTTTGAGAGCTTGAGAGAGCAGAGAGAGAGAGATCAGAAAGATCTAAAAAGCACAAAAGGGCAGGGGGGTCAGAGGGCCGGCACGGGGTCAGGGGCTCACCCTGGGCGGCAGGCAAGCGGGTGAGTGTCGCGGATGGTTGTCTGGTGGACACAGGAGTTGTGAATTCGGAGCAGTCGATCGGGCTGAAAGGCACAATCAAAGGATGAGTGAGAGCTTGGCGAAAGTTCCTTAGGGGCGTCCTCCTCCTTCATTGCAAGCGTCCCCTCCGACTTGCACATGCTGTGCGTCGTGGATGGAGGGCATTGACTGGCCCATGGCATCGTCCGGCCATCACATCACACTCCCCGTCTTTGCCCCGACTTCCCCGCCTCAACCAAGATCTCACAGCCACCACTGAGCTCACACACATGCGTATGAAATCGCGCGGACACGCAGCCGTTACAAAAGTGAACATCACACAGTGAACGCAAAAGGGGCCCAAACGTCTTATTTTTCAACACACGCCCAGCACCGCGATCTCTCTCTCCTCTCTCCTCTCTCTCACTCACACACACGCACACTTGACTCCGCGTGCCTTTGGCCCAGCTTCCCTCTCCTTGTGCTGCTACCCGAACGAGGGCATCGCGCTCTGTGAACGGTTGAAGTATCAGCAGAACTGATATCAATCACACCTGCAAAATGCGTGTGGCACTCGTCGTCGCGGCCACCAAGGCTGGTGGCATTGGTCATCAGGGCCAGCTGCCATGGCATCTCAAGTGCGTGGGGGGTTGGTGAATCCTGCCCCTGACGGTGTTGCGATCATACTTGCGCTCATGCACACTGACTCTTCAGGGCGGACATGCAACACTTTCGGGACATTACCACCAAGACTGAGCAGCCAGGTAGGCCGGAGAACACCCAGTGCGCACCTCGCTCCGCGCGTGCCCGTCTCACTTGATTTATGCTGTCTCGCTCTAGCGGCCATCAATGCGGTCATCATGGGCCGTAAGACATTCGAGTCCATCCCGGACAAGTTCCGCCCCCTGCATGGTCGCTTGAACGTGGTGCTAAGCACCCAGAAGCCAGCAACGTCAGTTTGCGTTTGGGCCCCGCGCACGTGCGTGTGTCACACTTGTGGTAGCCCTCATGGGGAAACCATGCAATTCTCCTACTCGCAGGCTCAACTATCCGCCGGGCGTGCTCGTGGCCAGTTCGCTGCAAGAAGCCTTTGAGTTTCTGGACATCAGCGTGCGTGTCCTTGCCCTTGCATACGCCGCATGATACCAACCCTCCTCAGCCATTGCCTCATCCTGCATGCCTTGCACACCCACAGCCCGAGGTGATCGAGACTGCCTACATCATCGGTGGCGCCAGCGTGTACAATGTGCGTTTGACAAGCAGCGCCAAAGGCCTCCCTTTTGGCCACCACTGTCGTTTGCCAGCGCCCTCTCACCGCACAAAACTCGTCACCGCTCCATGCACGCAGGAGGCGCTGGCAAAGCCTGAGTATTCGCACTACATTTTCATGACCAAAGTGCACAAGGACGTGCTCTGCGACACGGTGATGGACATGAAGCATCTGGACGCTTATGAGCATGACCCCAACTTTCCGGTCCAGGTCTGTACGAATGGCTTGCCTCCTTTTTGTTTTTTTCCAAATGGCAATCAGAGAGTCAGAAAGTCAAACGGACAGACATTCAGACATTCAGACAGATGTGGACAGCAAGTTGACTGACCTTTGCCCTCATGCATCAAGACAAGGGCACAGCCATCCTTGATCGGTGTTGATTCGGGACTAACCACGCATATCAACCTTTTGACGCACGCTGATAAACAGGAGCACAAAGAAGACGACGTCGAGTACACCATCTCCCTTCTTCGTCGCAAACAGTAATCCGACGGCTGGCTTTTGGATTCGAGACCGTCCTCGGCCCATGACACCTGGTCCCGCCTTCAAGTTGCAAGCTGGCTGGGGTTCCGCTTAAGCCAATACACACCGAGCCGTGTGCCTCTGGCTTTGCAGAGTATGTATTCATTCAATTTACTCCTCCTTTCAAGCCCACTCCGAGAGCGCACGAGTAGTCGCAGCTGTGACCCAGAGTTGCAGAGCTGGCTGAGCCCAGACCAGCAGCAGCTGAGGCTCGCAGGCTCCAATTATCGCCGCAATGCACATAAGCACAGTGACACACCAAGAACCCGACACACCAGACACACCAATCAGACACCCCAGACACGCCAATCAGACACACCAGACACACCAATCAGACACACCAGACACACCAATCAGACACACCAGACACACCAGCACCGACCCCCTAATACACCCAACACAACCCCCAGACAGAGAGCTCAACGACCACATCTACACACATCTACGCGCATCCACAAACTGTGTTCAATCCAAAGGTTTCATCTGACATTTAATTGCCCAATATTTTTTTTTCGCGTGCATGCAAGGCCGTGTGTGGGCGGTGGGCGGTACGGTATCGGTATCGGTACCAGTACGCGACGGCGGTTGTTGAAGGTGCTGTCAGGCAGGCGGCCTTTAGTTGGGACGAGTTGGCTGGGACACTTGATGGGCGTTAAATCGGGAAACTGGCTGGTAAATTTTGTTTGTAATCTCATGCCGGTGTTGAGACCATCACGTATAGCAGCAACAACAGCAACGGCAGCATGCCTCGCTCACATCCGGTCAACTCGCTGATCGTGGCGGCGGTGGCGACCCCTTTTGTTTATGGATTGGCGACGTTCATGTCTACTGCCGCATCGGCATGGACCCTTGCCGTCCTGTTGGCTGTGTTTTACTCCTTTGACGTCCACTACTTTTGCTGGATGGCCAAGGCTGCACTCACGCGCCACTTTGGCACCCGCATCGGTCCGTGATCCGTTGGCATCGGATCGCTTGAACGGCTGGTGCTGACAAATCCTGGTCGCCTGCCTGCTCTCTAAATGGCAGGCTTGATGGATACGTGTTCACTCAGTCTCGTCGTGTGGCTCAATGACATCGACTTTATGGCGCACACCAACAACGCTCGGGTATGTATTCTGCATCTCCTCTCACCGCCTGATCACGGGCACAAATGGCTTCGGCTGCAAGCTGTATCATGTCGCATCTTTCTCTTGACCAGCTGGTTTTGTTGATTGGTTGTTGTTCCCGTTTATTGCTTTGCACAGTATCCACGTGCCGCCGATGTGGGGCGCTACGAGTTGTGGTGTCGAAATGGGGTGGTGGATGCTCTCAAGAAGCTCAAGGTTGCCCTGCATGCCCCTGCCCTTGACTTGCTGCATTGCATGTTGCCTTGCTTGCAATTACCAATCTGACTGCCCCGCACATGGCTTGCTCGAGGACAGGGCCACATGGTGTTGGGAGCTTGCACCACGCGCTTTCGTCGTTCCCTGGACCCGCTGGAGCGGTATCAGTTGCAAACCCGTGTCCTGTGTTGGGACGACTCTGCCTTCTACGTGGAGCAGCGATTTGTCACGCCAGACGGCTTTGTTCGGGTGCGGCCTGTTTCCTGTATCTTTCCGAGATCAGAAGAACCTCCTTTCTTGTCTCGCTGTAGCTTAACGTGGGCGCACCTTGCTTGCGGCAGGCGTCCTTCTATGCCAAGCAGTCACTCGTTGGCACATCGCCTCAGCGTGTGCTTGAAACCATGGGCCTGGTAGGTCATTTGCTCCATCATTCTTCGATCTCAGATGGATCAGCCTTATTTTGCATTGTGGTTGGATGTGTGGTGTCGTAGGCGCTCGAGTCGCCGCCCATTCCCGAGCACCTGCAGCCTTGGCTTGAATTTGTACGCCGCGATAGCGAGCTTCTGCGTCGTGAGGCCGGCATCCACCCACATGGTTCCAGCAAATAGAGCTTGTCTCCACGGTGCACCGTGCAGCCACCTTTTCCGGCTATTCGCTGGTCAACTGCCCACGGCCTCCTCACGCCGCCATTGAATTAAAAATTCTCAACAGAAAAAATACCACATGTGGGAAAAGAAAGAAGACAGCGCACACACATCACACAAAAAGAGTTTTTTTGTGTGATGAACGGTTTTTTTTTATTTTGGTGTGTGTGTGTGCGTGTGGTGAGGAGACGGCAGGTGCGAGAGACCTCTGGTGGTCGGGGAGGGCTTTGTGTGGTCTTGGAGCAGGGCAAGAGGTTCTGGTGTGGAGAACAGATGGCAGTTGAGGTTGGCCGTGTTGCTCAAGCCTGCGTTGGTGGTGTTTCTAGTTGATCATGGGAGACGACGCCCCAGCTTCACCGGCGCCGGTGCCGTCGGCAGCGACCCCCGGTTTGCTCAACGCTGCTGATCTCAACCTGACGCAGGATCAGATGATTGGCTTTATGAGCTTGGTATGTCCGCGCATGCGCTGTCAACGTGCACTGCCGGTATCTAGCCGCTCGCCGTGATAGCCCAGCTCTCATTTCCCTTGTTTCACAGGTGCGCGATGGTCGAATGACCATTGATCAAGCCATTGAACGCGCCAAAAAACTGTCACAGCGCCAGGATAAGGTCGAAAAGCAGACTGTACACCGCGTTAAGAGCTTTGGTATGACTTTGGCTCATAGCTCCAGCTTTCTTTCTCATTCAGACAGCCCGTCGGCAATTCTCACATGACGCTCTCCCTGCTCCTTCACCCTTGTCCTTGTTTCTGGGGTCCTTTCGCAGACGAGCAGCTCGATATCCTGGGTAGTCTGCCGCCCAAGGTACGAAAAGCCATCATCACTAAGATTCGCCAAGAACAAGTGCCTTTTGACGAGGCGCTGGCCCATGTGTTGGACGCTACGTACGGCCCAACCCGACGCCGTACAATTTCCGAGACCAGTGACGGCGATGACAGCAAATCCCCTGCTCTGGGTCGGGATTCTAGCTCGGACAAGGCACGCCGAAAGAGCTTTTCCCAACGATTACGTAGAACAGTCAGCTCCTCAGCGTCAATGCAAGAAGGCGGTGAAGGCTTGCCACGCATGCAGCTGCGCCGCCGCAGTAGCGTCGCTGCAGATCCCGTCAACTCAAGTTCACGGACAAAGCAGCGCGACGATGAGCTCGAGGCCGATCTAGCCGAGGTTTCGGATCTACTGGCCCAGCTAAAGACCAACGGCGCATTGTCGGAAGAATGAGCCCATGCCTGCCGTGCTGCAAGTGGGCCTGTGAAAACAGGTGCAAGTAGAGCGACCCCTTTTGACATGGTGCAACACCACTCTTTCCAATATGGGGGGCGAATAGGTTTACATCAAAACAAGAATTCACATCATTATTTTTCTTTACATGTTAACCACTTGGTTTGTGGATCGTGCTGTGGATCGAACTTGTCAAGAGAAAATGCTTCAAATATAACCCAATCCCCATACACCATGAAAACGGCGCGTAGACTAAGGGGTTACAACAGACACCATGTATCTGTGTTGGGCTGGAGTTGTCGGGGTCGAGAACAAGAGTGGCAAGCCAGTTGGACAAAGAGGCGCTTCACAGGTCAGTAAAAAGGGGGAGGGAAAGTACACATTCACAGGCAACACATCACTGGCACTGCAAGATGGCAGCACTTTTAAAAAAGAAACTAAGAAACAAGTCAGCCGACGGCACGACAAGCCGAGCTATATCGCGTCAGACAATTCGTCGAGCAACGCTGCTACTCGGGCAAAATGCCCACCTTGTCTGGATAACGGACACCGAATGAAATGGCCCCGCTGCTAGCATCGCGAACCGAGTACTGTCCCGGTCCTATGAAAAGTCAAAGACAGGAAATAAAATGAGACCCAGGCATACAACCATGAGCATATTATTGCGTCTACCATGACAAAGGGCAGGATAGGGCAACAAAGCAGGGCCTTTTATGTCGTACCTGGCGCGTTGCTGCTTGCGAGATCCTTGGTGCGACCACCCATCGAGAACGAAGGCGCACCCTTGGTCGTCTTGGAAATGTCCACGCTATATGCCGGTCCTGGTGAGTGGTTGTTCGACTTCTCCTCATGCCGGCCCTTGATCGAAGCGCCACGCTTGGACAGCGCATCCGGTGTGTTGTACGCTCCCGGCCCCGGGCCCGAAGCATCCATGAGCTCCTTGTTGCGCCCGCTCATGGAGAACGCAGGGGGCTTCTTGTGGTTTGGGTTGGCGGCCACTGCATAGGTGCCTGGTCCAGGCGCCTGGTCGTTCCGCTGGTCCCGAGCCCGGCCTGTCATGCTAAACGCAGGCGACTTCTTCACCGTCTTGCCATAGTCCACGTTGTAGGCGGGGCCGGGCGAATCGGTGGAGAGCGATGACTTGGGACGGCCCTTGATGGAGGCGCTCAGCTTGGAGAGTGCATCCGGGGTAGTGTAGGCGCCAGGGCCCGGGCCCAGGCGAGCAGCATCCTCCTTGGCACGGCCACTCATGGAAAAGGCGGGCGCCTTCTTGTAGCGGGCTGCGTCCTCGCTGTTGTATGCACCTGGGCCTGGCGCGTTGCTGCTCGCGAGGTCCTTGGCACGGCCGCTCATGGAAAAGGAAGGGGTGCCTTTGACCTATATGCAGCCAACAGGAAGAGAAAATATGGAGATGAGAATTATGAATGAATCTTGAGAACAGCAACTGCACACTGGTTGTAAGCAATGATCGTACCGCGCTGCTATAATCCAGGCTGCGAGTGACATCAAGAGCGCCGGGGCCAGGGCCAATGTTGGAGCTGGAGGACGTGTCGCAGGGTGAGGCCGCAGGGTGAGGCAAAGTGGATGGTGCTAAGGGAGCAGGTATACGCGCGATGAAAATCGAACGGGAGTTGACGACGACGTACAGATTGTCATTATGGCGGCCTTTGATCGAGAATGCGGGGGCTGTTTTGGTCCCAGAATGGTCTGATGAATGCCAGAGAGGAGATGGACATCCCATGCGCATGAGGCATTGTTTTCGAGCAAACTCGGGTACGGTGACAAGGACAATTAC
>NW_001865068.1:321487-341020 GCF_000002865.3 Monosiga brevicollis MX1
CAATCCCCATACCCATGAAAACGGCGCGTAGACTAAGGGGTTACAACAGACACCATGTATCTGTGTTGGGCTGGAGTTGTCGGGGTCGAGAACAAGAGTGGCAAGCCAGTTGGACAAAGAGGCGCTTCACAGGTCAGTAAAAAGGGGGAGGGAAAGTACACATTCACAGGCAACACATCACTGGCACTGCAAGATGGCAGCACTTTTAAAAAAGAAACTAAGAAACAAGTCAGCCGACGGCACGACAAGCCGAGCTATATCGCGTCAGACAATTCGTCGAGCAACGCTGCTACTCGGGCAAAATGCCCACCTTGTCTGGATAACGGACACCGAATGAAATGGCCCCGCTGCTAGCATCGCGAACCGAGTACTGTCCCGGTCCTATGAAAAGTCAAAGACAGGAAATAAAATGAGACCCAGGCATACAACCATGAGCATATTATTGCGTCTACCATGACAAAGGGCAGGATAGGGCAACAAAGCAGGGCCTTTTATGTCGTACCTGGCGCGTTGCTGCTTGCGAGATCCTTGGTGCGACCACCCATCGAGAACGAAGGCGCACCCTTGGTCGTCTTGGAAATGTCCACGCTATATGCCGGTCCTGGTGAGTGGTTGTTCGACTTCTCCTCATGCCGGCCCTTGATCGAAGCGCCACGCTTGGACAGCGCATCCGGTGTGTTGTACGCTCCCGGCCCCGGGCCCGAAGCATCCATGAGCTCCTTGTTGCGCCCGCTCATGGAGAACGCAGGGGGCTTCTTGTGGTTTGGGTTGGCGGCCACTGCATAGGTGCCTGGTCCAGGCGCCTGGTCGTTCCGCTGGTCCCGAGCCCGGCCTGTCATGCTAAACGCAGGCGACTTCTTCACCGTCTTGCCATAGTCCACGTTGTAGCGGGGCCGGGCGAATCGGTGGAGAGCGATGACTTGGGACGGCCCTTGATGGAGGCGCTCAGCTTGGAGAGTGCATCCGGGGTAGTGTAGGCGCCAGGGCCCGGGCCCAGGCGAGCAGCATCCTCCTTGGCGCGACCACTCATGGAAAAGGCGGGCGCCTTCTTGTAGCGGGCTGCGTCCTCGCTGTTGTATGCACCTGGGCCTGGCGCGTTGCTGCTTGCGAGATCCTTGGTGCGACCACCCATCGAGAACGAAGGCGCACCCTTGGTCGTCTTGGAAATGTCCACGCTATATGCCGGTCCTGGTGAGTGGTTGTTCGACTTCTTCTCATGCCGGCCCTTGATCGAAGCGCCACGCTTGGACAGCGCATCCGGTGTGTTGTACGCTCCCGGCCCCGGGCCCGAAGCATCCATGAGCTCCTTGTTGCGCCCGCTCATGGAGAACGCAGGGGGCTTCTTGTGGTTTGGGTTGGCGGCCACTGCATAGGTGCCTGGTCCAGGCGCCTGGTCGTTCCGCTGGTCCCGAGCCCGGCCTGTCATGCTAAACGCAGGCGACTTCTTCACCGTCTTGCCATAGTCCACGTTGTAGGCGGGGCCGGGCGAATCGGTGGAGAGCGATGACTTGGGACGGCCCTTGATGGAGGCGCTCAGCTTGGAGAGTGCATCCGGGGTAGTGTAGGCGCCAGGGCCCGGGCCCAGGCGAGCAGCATCCTCCTTGGCACGGCCACTCATGGAAAAGGCGGGCGCCTTCTTGTAGCGGGCTGCGTCCTCGCTGTTGTATGCACCTGGGCCTGGCGCGTTGCTGCTCGCGAGGTCCTTGGCACGGCCGCTCATGGAAAAGGAAGGGGTGCCTTTGACCTATATGCAGCCAACAGGAAGAGAAAATATGGAGATGAGAATTATGAATGAATCTTGAGAACAGCAACTGCACACTGGTTGTAAGCAATGATCGTACCGCGCTGCTATAATCCAGGCTGCGAGTGACATCAAGAGCGCCGGGGCCAGGGCCAATGTTGGAGCTGGAGGACGTGTCGCAGGGTGAGGCCGCAGGGTGAGGCAAAGTGGATGGTGCTAAGGGAGCAGGTATACGCGCGATGAAAATCGAACGGGAGTTGACGACGACGTACAGATTGTCATTATGGCGGCCTTTGATCGAGAATGCGGGGGCTGTTTTGGTCCCAGAATGGTCTGATGAATGCCAGAGAGGAGATGGACATCCCATGCGCATGAGGCATTGTTTTCGAGCAAACTCGGGTACGGTGACAAGGACAATTACCATTTGCATTGTAGGCGTTGGGGGCTGGACCGTGGCGGTCTTCACTCAAGTCTTTATGACGGCTCGACATGGTAAACGCAGGTGGTTTGCTGGAAGACGGCACCGAGGGTGAGTGTTCATTTGTCTCAACACTTGCGTCAGTCAAATGGAAAGGAAGAAAAAAAGAAGAAGAAGAGTGGGGTGTAGGGGCAAAGCATCAAGGGAGGGCACCAACCGAATGGTGGTGTTGATGCCATCAAAAGCAGCGGGGCCGGGGCTTTGCTCGAGGCTAAAAAACCAAAAACAAAACGGAGATGGCGGTGAGGCCTTGCATCAAAGGACATGTGTGTGAGCTTCAAGGCGGAGAATGTGAGGGGCTAACGTGGATTCCTTGGCGCGGCCTTGGAGGGTCCAGGCAGGAGAGCGATGCTGGGAGGAGATGGCATTGGTGCCATTTTCGGTGTGGTGATCACCGGGGCCTGTCATTGCATAGGCACGGCATGAGTGCTTGACGGCTGTCATCGAGTGACAGCGTTTGGGGGAAGTGGGGCCGCGGCGGGCAAGGGGGTCCACTCACCGGGGCCGATGCGAGTCGTTGCGCTCGGGTGCCGGCCCTTGATGGAAAAGGCCGGGGAGCTTTTGATGGTTGAAGTCTTGCCTGGAATCGGGATTGCATTGAAACGGCAGGGTGAGCGCACCGGGCAGGCAAGGCAAAAGGAGCAGAGCGACAGGACTTGATGACCAACCGAAATCAGCAGCACTGTGGGAGGCTGGCCCCGGGGATTCGGTGCTCGTCATGCGGAACATGATAGGCGGTGCCGTTCACTCGGGATATTGGCGGCCAAAGCGGCGCCGAGGTCGAAAAGCGAGCTACGTTGCTGTGACTGTTGTTAAGGGACAAGTGGTATTATGTAGAGCCGTCAAGGTGCAAAGGGGAGAAAAGGGGGAGAGAGAGAGAGAGAGAGAGAGAGAGAGAGAGAGAGAGAGAGAGAGAGAGAGAGAGAGAGAGAGAGAGTGTGTGTGTGAACGGAGGACGATGTCAAAGGGTGTGTGGGCAGAGGGCTGGGGGGAAATGATGTTGTCCGTCGCTGAAAGGTGTAAACGGGGCCAGATGGAGAAGAGGAGCCTGGCGGGGTGAAATGATAGGCAAAGGTGGGTCGATAGCGTAGTTGCTAGTCACCTGGTCAGCGGTGGCGGGGCGCTGAGGCAGACTGAGGCAGGCAGGCCCCCGATTGAGTCGAGCAGAGTTTGAATAAGATGGTTGATAAGGAGATGGGATGGGAGCGAATTGAGGTAAGGGCGGACAAGAGGGGGCAGTTGTGTGGCGAGGGGGTGCGCTGGTTATGATTCATGGCCCCAACCAATTCGGGAGAAGGTGGGGGAGCGAGGGCGGAGGTGGGGATTTGGTTGCTAAAGTCATGGGCCCCAAACGGAGACATACACTGAGCGCGGCGGAAGGAGTGTGCACAACGATCCGCAGAGACCCGAGGGTGCTCGATCCCCCTGCGAGCTAGATGTTGTCGGCGCAGCACCACCAGCGAATGAGAATGGATCATGACGCTCTCTTCTATCATGCCAACCCTTCCCTCCCTTCACCATGCCATGCCGCAAAGCACCACCAACCAGGGGCTTCCGACTCTGCCACCACCGAGAAAAATATATAAAAAAAAACTCACTAGCGCCCTATCACTCACTGTCAAAGCACGCGCCCTGCACGACTAGCAGCATACTACATGTACTATGTAGCATTCCCGCTGTCCGTAGCAACCGAACTCGAGAGAGAGGATTTCTGTGTGTGTGTGTGTGTGTGTGTGTGTGTGTGTGTGTGTGTGTGTGTGTGTTGCTGCAAGAGCGGACGCTACGGCTGATGGCCCAACAAGTATAATGCACGTGTGGTAAAGGTGCACACTGACTGACCAGTGCCCCAAGCAAGGGTAGAATTGCTGACATTTTGAGTGTGAGACCTGATTCAGTGTGGCCTCGAAGGGACAGTTCCGGTTGCATATTTTAAGGACACTTTGTCAGATAACCATTTGAGCTGACAATTTCCCGTTGAAATTAGGGAACACTCAGATATCCTCTTAATTTGTAATTGAAATCCGCCCGGAACAAGTCGCCTCCAACGAGCTGCTGGTCCCGCTGCCGCGGCGCCGCCTCCTGTGCTCCCTGTGTGCTGTTGCTGCCTCGCCTCGCCGCCGGCTGGGTCTCCTGTTGATTGCGTTCCTGTTTTTTTATGTTTGTTGCTTCCCGCTCGTGCTACTGCCTTTTTTGCCTGCTTTCTCGACGCCTTTTTTTCCACTCGCAAGCTGCTCCCGCTGCTGCTGCAGGTGGCTCCTGCCAGGGGACTGACACTGCCGGGGCTGGCACTGCCGGGCCTGACACTGCCGGGGCTACTGCTGCTGCTTCTGCTGAACCAGTCATTGATATCCAACAGAGGGCAATCATGGCATCATCTCCGCCTGCCGCTGCAGATGCGGCGACAGCCGCAGATGCGACCTCCTTCCGCGAACAACTGGACGCCATCAAGACGCTTTGCCAGCAGGACAAGCTGCTCCTGGCTTACCGGGCGCTATGTACCCTCGAAGCCCAGCTCATCACTCCCGAAAACACGTGCCGCGTATCAGACGAAGACGACGTGGCCGCGGGTGAAGCAGCTGATATGTTGGCAGAGATTAACACCAATCACGACATTCGCGTCATGCGGGCTACGGCCGAGGCCGTGCTTCACGTTCGCGAAGACCTGGACGCCGTCGAGGCTTGGACCCTCCAGCGTCAGGACGACAACAGTACGACCTACTACCGCCTGGAGGATGACAGCCCATTTGTCTGCGTCCGCGTTGAGGGCTGGATTGATGAGCCCCTGCGACAGATCATGGCCGTCTTATATGAAGTTGAGTACCACCCCGAATGGCTCCCTTCTGCCTTCTCTCTCGGCGTCGCCGAGTCCCGCGTCGTCTACAACCTCCATCGCACCAAGCTCTGGACACACATGCGGGTGCGCCTTCCTTGGCCCTTTAGCAACCGTTGTGGTGACTTGTTTGTTGACGGCGTCGATTGCATGGAGCCCACGGAAGCGCGCCGTCAGATTGTCATCATGATGAACTCGGTCAACGACGATACGCACCTCGAGGCCCTCCGCCAGCGTTTCGGTCGCACTGACCTAGCTATCCCACAGGATGCTGCCGACGCCGGCGCCGTTCCCCTCGAAGTCACCCACACGGCCTTTCTTCTGACCCCGGCCGAGATTAATGCCGATATGGACCGCCGCTCGGGTACCTTTGTCCAATTTACCGCTCGCATCGACGCCAAATTTGACGCACTCCCGGCCTGCGCCATCAACGTGGGCGTCAAAAATCTCGCCCACCTGCTCATCGCCCGCATGGCGGAGCAAGCCCGAAAAGTACCCTCCGACGCTCGCTACCAGGCATGCATGGCCGAACACAGTGACTTTTATGACTTTATTGACCAGCGCATGGCCGAATGTGGTCTTGCCCGTACCGACTGAGTGCGCTTTGGCCCCATCTGTCCAAGTTATCTGGTCACGATGTAGAGCCGAGAATAAGCATTTCCGAGTAGCATATCGAGCATCCTTGATATCGGAATTGACAACCCTACCTCCGCGTGCTAGGCCTGCAAACAACCAAGTACAAGTCCACGGCCCAGCTGCCCGTATGCAGTCAGCACAAGTGCCTTTACACATTCATTCGCCATTCAACGCACGTTAGATACGTGTTTGAGAGGTTTGAGAGGTTTGAGAGGTTTGGGAGGTGAGAGCGAGAGAGAGAGAGAGAGAGAGAGAGAGATTTTTGAACAGCACACAACTGACTTGAAAACAGAAAAAGCAAAAAACAAAATTTAATTTTCAGTCAAAATTTAATCGGGAGTATTAAATTTTGCGTGTTTTAAAAGCGGGCGGGGGGGCATCGTGAGCGATGTTGGCCCAGCGGATGCGGTGGGCCCTGTCCTTGACAGGCGTGCTTTTGTGTGTCCTGGTGCTCCTCATGCTCAACCAACCGGCAGCAGAGCCGCCGTCGCGCGGAGGGGTAAGGTTGTTCTGTGCTCATCTGCCTGCGTGCATGCAAATGCGCCTCGCTGACCCTGACGGCTTGCATCGGATGTCAAGCAGCACCGGGCAAATCAACCGGAGATCTTGGCTGCTGGAACGCTTGAGGTTGGTGACGATTCGACGTCACCGTGTTGGCCTGCACCCGTGCCTCAGCACATTCTCATCTGCGTGGCGCAGGTCGTAGTAGGAGCGGGTCAACAGTACCGCCTCGTGCTCGCTTCCATTGCTCGGTCAGGCAACGGCTGGATGCGTGGCATGCTCGAAGCCTCGACGGGAGTGGCCACGGAGAGCGTCTTTGAAGAGCCGGGCGCTAAATCCTCGGGACATGGCTCTTTTGTCCCAGCCTGTGGCTGGCTTCAAGACTGCACCTTGGTGCAACCCGCCAGCCCTTTCGATGCGGCCGTGATCAAGGTGGGTGATTCGGCAATATGTAACCAAATCCTGGGGCCCCTCCCTGTAGGTGCCTGGTGGTGAGACACCAAATTGAGCAATGCCTGACCCATGTCGATGTCTTTGCGCTTGCCCTGCAGTCCCATTTTCCGTTTGCATCTCCCGACGACGTTTTGACGCACTTGCGTGCTGGCCAATCGGATGTGCAAGACGTTCATTATGCACTTGTGGCGGTTCGCAATCCCCTGGATAATTTTGAGGCCTGGGTGAGTGTCATGTACTCTGCAGTCAGAGACCACAGAATGAGTTGATGCAACTCACGCTGTCGCTCCCCGCCCCCAGCTTCGGTACACCCAAGCTCACGAAGGGGCCCACGCTCAGCCATACACGGTCAGTCTTTTCCCCTCATGACAATCACCACAATACACGCCGGTGCAACTGCAGCTCCTCAATGGTCCCTTTCTAACAGGAGCTGCGCGCGTTTATGGACATCTGGAGCCTCCACCACGACTTTTGGTGGCAGCAGCATGGCGGGCGTTTCATCTACAGATATGAAGACCTCTTGCAGGACCCGATCGCAGTGCTACGCAAGCTCCTGCATCATGCTGGTCTCTGGACCTACTACGGGCTGCAAGGTATCATGGTTGCTTTTCCCTTGCTCCGTTGTCTTCACACGTCATGGAGGGATGAGACCTTGACCGCACATGCCTGTACTAATGGCTCCGTGGTCAGAGTCGGCGCTGCTGCGGGTGGCGCAGATGGACCGCCTCAACACGTATCGCCGCAAGCAGAGCGGGACTGAGACACGCACCAAGCACTCAATTGGTCTTGGCTTTCAACGTTTCAAGCTGGAGGATATTGAGTGGGTGCTTCACAATTATCATGCCCAGCTGGCCAGGTTGGTGACCGGTGGTGGCCACGCATGGAAGAGTGAACAGAGAGACAAGCAGAGGTCACGGAAAAATGAGAGAGGGAGAGAGAAAAGGGCGTGCTTGTATGTGAATCAACTGAAGCGAAATGCACGTTTGAGCTCGGCTGTCATCTACCACGCTACATCCATCTCAAGCGCTTGTGCGTGGTGTTGTGGTGCAAATAGATATGGATACGACCAGCTTTATCAGACCTGGATTGAAGCCCAACATGCCCAGTGGGCACCTGACATTGCAGACCGCCAAGCGGTTCGGGCGTTGGCCCGCGTGTCATTGGATGCTGCATCGCAGCACGTTCACTTGGTGCACGCACCGCCCAACTAGCTTGCGCTGATGGTGAGGGTTGCTAACTTATTCGATTCCCATAAGAAAGCACGCTCTGCCTTTGGTCAACATCATTGGGGGACAACAAACTCAGTCGATTAGCTTGCCCGGCCTGCATGAGCAAGGGGCAGGGCGGGCACAATAGGAAAACGGCATCAGATCGTTCATGCTCGGCAGTCATCGACAAGGATGCGTCATTACCAGTGTCAGCCGTATCAGGCTGCGCAGCAGCTCAGAACAAAAAGAACAAAACAAAAACAAAAACAAAAGCAAACAACCCCTACGACAACGGCGCTTGGGTCTGCATCGGCTTAGCTCGAGCTCCCACCCAGGGAAGAGTTGGTCGACACATATAGGCGACCCGACTCGCGAGCTGATAGCGGGAGGGCTGCGCGGGTGTGGCCTGGCCCAAAGATTTCCGTTAAGAGCTTGCCATGACGTGCCGTCAAGCTGAGTCGCGCGTGAGTCCCTTGCTCCTTGAGCGTGCTTAGGGCGACGCGCACCAGCTCGCGATGCGCAGCAAAAGCCAAGAGGCCACCAGTGCGTGCGACAGATCGGTGCAGCTGGTGTAGTGCGGTGACAGCTGCCACATGACGGCGCACGGTCTTGTGTGAGGCCGAGATGGCGTCGAGGCCAAGCAGGAGGACCAGGGAGGTGTCCCGGGCACTGATTTGCCGTGCCAAGGCCAGCACCTCAGTGAGGGAGAGGCAATGCGTAACCACGATGCGATTCATGGCGGCTCGATGCCAGCCAAGCACGGTGGCAGCGTCGCTCGGTGCACCGTACTCAGCGGCACCTTCGTGAATGGCAGCGAGCAGCAAGTCGGAAAACTCAAAGGCGGGGAAAGTATGGGCACAAATGATGAGGTGTGCACTGCTTTCTCGGCCACCACAGCTGGTCGGCATGAGGTGTTCGCATAAGATGGAGAGTGCCAGTTTGAAAATCCAGGGTTGATTGCGTGTGTCCTCTGCGCTCAGCGCCAAAAGGTCGCCCGAGTGTAGCGGGCGGGTCGTGTGTAGCCCCAAATCGCCAAAATTGATGCGGTTGACCCTGGCCAAGAGCTGCAGCAGCAGGGGAGAAGGGGGGCAAAGGTAAAGCAAGGAAGCGGTGAGGTGTGTAGGGAGGCTTGGACGACGCACAATGTATGCTCACCTGGGCAGCTGTCTCGGACGTGCCGATGCGACTGGGATCATATCCAAACTCGGTCATCTTTGCTGCACAGCCCTCGCGCTATCTCCCGCAAACCCGGCTGGCAGCTTTGGACGCCAGGTATCGTTTAAACCACCAACATAGGCATTTGGTAATTGTTTTTCAAATGCACGACCAGCGGCACGGTCCCCGCTCCCCCGGCTGTGCCGTGTGTGTGTGTGTGCCTGAAAGGAGAATGACGGCCCAAAGCCGTTCCCAACAAACGTCAAAAGCAGTCCAGCACTAAATGTCAGACATAATTCATGACGAACCACATTGTCATCTTTTTCATGTGTGTGTGTTGCCCCACGTGTGAGTGAGAGAGAGAGAGAGAGAGAACGCACAGAGAGAGAGAGAGAGAGAGAGAGAGAGAGAGAGAGAGAGAGAGAGAGAGAGAGAGAGAGAGAGAGCGAGCAGTTTAAGTCAAAGGCACGAGGTGAGATGATTCGCAGAGGGCGCCCGTCCGAATGCTTTGCGGAGGTCTTGGGGGGGGAAGGAACGGGCAGGGGATGGTTTCAAAGGCCGGGATACATGGCAGATGGAGCTCTCCTGTGTGTGTTTGTTGCAAGGAGGGGCTGTGGTTCGAGCAGCATTTGATGGTCTCATTGGATGGGGTTGGCAAACGATCAATAGATTCTCCTTGCCCGCGTGGGGACGAAATTGACGCCATGTCGGAACCAACGACCAAGGTCATGGACGCTGCGGTGGTGCAGTATGTGGTGAGCCGCAACAAGAAGCTGGGCGAGAAGCTGCGGGCCAAGCTCGAGGTAAGCGCGCGTGTCACCTTGTTTGGATCAGCGGAGTTGGTTGGTGAGTTGGGTAGTGAGGCAAAGAGGCCACGCATTGGAGGCTCACGCCGCGGCTTGCTTGATTGCTGGGGTTTCCAGGTTGAGGAAGATGTGGAAGTGCCTGTTACCATCGAGGAGGCTTTGCGCTTTTTCAATGCTCAAAAAGCCGAGAAGGCTGAGGCGAAGGAAGACAGCTCTGATGAGGACAGCTCTGATGAGGACAGCTCTGATGAGGACAGCTCTGATGAGGAAAGCTCGGATGAGGATAGCTCGGATGAGGATAGCTCGGATGATGATAGCTCGGATGAGGATAGCTCGGATGAGGATAGCTCGGATAAGGAGAAGAAGAGCAAAAAGGCCAAGAAGGAGGAGAGCAGCAGCGAGGAGGAGAGCTCGGAGAGTTCGGATGAGGAGAGCTCTGACGAGAAGGAGGATAAGAAGGAAGCAAAGGCCGAGAGCAGCAGCGACGAAGAGAGCTCCGATGACGATGATGAGGATGATGACAAGGCAGAAAAGAAGGAGGAGGCCAAGAGCAGCTCGGACGATGACAGCAGCAGCTCGGACGAGGACGAGGACGAGGACGAGGAGGAGGAGAAGAAGGAGGAGAAGGAGGAGAAGAAGGAGGAGGGCAGCAGTGATAGCAGCGATAGCAGTGACAGCGACTCTTCCAGCGAGGAAGAGGAGGAGAAAAAGCAAAAGGATAACAAGAAGCGAAGTGCCAAGGTCGAGGAGGCTCAGCCTGAAGCCAAGAAGAGCAAGGCTGAGGAGTCGGCTGCTACTCCCAAGAGCAATGCGGCATCCCGCCCCAACAGCTCCAAGGGCAACCGCTCGCGCAACTCCACTCCGTTCCGCCGCGTCATTGCCGAGGACGTTGTTGTGCGCGACGAGCTGGCCGACAACTCATATGAGGCTGCCTTTGGCCAGGATGGCTGGGGCGCCAAGGCAAGCCGCGACCTCATGGTCACCCGGGGCAAGTCCTTCCGTCACGAGAAGACCAAGAAGAAACGTGGCTCCTACCGCGGCGGCGTCATCAACTCTGGCGCCGTCAACTCGTTCAAGTTTGGCGATGACTGGTAAACATCCTGTTGTGTCTTGCGGCTGTGTTCCCGCCATCGAGATGGTTTGTTAAGCGTCGCGCCGCGCGCGGTGCATAATGACAGTCTCCATCCCCTTACCTTTGTAACGTGAGTTTTTGATTTTTTTTTTCTGGTTGTCGCTGGATCCCCTTCTCCAACAGCGCATGTTGAAGTGCAGTGGGTCTGGCTGGTTTACCGTCTTTGTGCAAGTTTTCATATCAATTGACATCTAACTGTGGCTTGGCCCTCGTTGCGTTGTTGCCCTTTTACATACATTCTTTCGCCAAGATCTCGTGAACAATGAAGTACTTGGGATCAGAGAGCAGTTGACACCGAAACTGATACCGATACATCGATACCTGCCACACAGACACACAGACACACAGACACACACAGACACAGACACACAGACACAGACACAGACACACAGACACAGACACAGACACAGACACAGACACAGACACAGACACACAGACACAGACACACAGACACAGACACAGACACAGACACAGACACACACACACACACACACACACACACACAAACAGACACACACAAACAGACACACACACACACAGACACACAGACACACACACACACACACACACACACACACACACACACACACACACACACACACACACACACACACACACACACACAGATACACACACACAGACACACACAGACACACACACACACACACAAAAGCAACTCTCCCCTCCATTTTTGATTTTGATCGTGTCTTGCAAGATGGCGTCGGCAGCGGCGATTCGGCCGCATCCGCTGGATCCGAATCTGGTCATCACCTTGGGAAAGGGTATTCGGGCATATAATGGCGCACTGGAGGTCCGTGCAATTGTCTTTTTGTCTGTCCGTGCGTCTGTCCGTGCGTTTGTGTGCGTGTGTGTGTGCCTGGAGGGGCGAAAACCGATGGTTGATGCTGGCAGCGGGAATGTAACGCTCAACACGCTTGCGTTTCGTTCAATCGCAGCCGCTGGAGGACTGTGCCCTGACAGACGAAGTTTACCTGCACAAGATTGTTGCTGAATGGTGCGTGCTTGCTGCTTGCCTCTTGATACTTTTTTGCCTGCAAATGCGCCTGCTCAAAGAGCTCAATCATCAACGCTTCAGGCAGCCGCGCTCAGGCAGTCATCTGCTCGCCATCGGGTGTCACAACGGCACTGGTACGCAAACTTGGCCCCCCATTCCTCGTTGGCTCCTGCATTCATCTCAGAATCGACGGCAGGATTAACACCCGTCTCACTGGCCATTGTGCCTGCCTTTCCCGTGGTGTCGGTGCAGTCCATCTCCAGGATGTGGATCCCGCCAACGACAGTGACAAGCGAGCAGCCAAGATCTTGGTGCCTCGGTTGGCGCGAGTCGTAACCGATGTGCAATGGCAGCCCAAGAATACCAATTTGCTTGCCGGTTGGGTTCTCGCGCCGCCTCACACACGTGCTTTACCTCTCAGCCGCCCAGTGATCCTGCCTGCTCAACATGGGTTTGTTTGCCATATCGCACGTCGTGTAGTGGGATTTCAGAAGGATCCCAAGGGTCAGAGTCGCGAAGGGACTCTGTACATCTACGATGTCAGCACCGCCATGGTCAACCTTTATGATCGCCGCCGTCACCCTGACAGCATGACTCGCCACGCCAGTAGTCGCTCCAACGTTGGTTGCCATTCACCCCCCCCCCCCTTTGCACGCCCAACCCCCTTTTGGCCTCCCCCTCATTTCCACTGCACTCGCGACAATGATGGGGCACCACAATTCCAGGCCCTGCATCGGGTGCCCGGTCTGATTGAGATCAATGTAGGCGAGGGCGTATCTAGCCTTGCCTGGCGCAACCTTGAGACGGCACAACTCGTCGTCGGGTACGTGGGTTTTCCTATTCTGGGGCGCTTGACTTCTTGGTGCCCCAAGCACATGAGTGCTGATGCGCACGCGCAACGTACTTTGCCCATGTGTCACAGACATGCTGCCGGCATCTCGCTGTATGACTTGCGTTCGTCTTCGGAAGGGCAACGCGTCACCCGCAAAGCCTGCAATCGCGTCCGCATCAACCCCAACAACCCCGACCAACTTATCAGTATCAGTGGCCAGGAAGTGCAGCTTTTTGATTTACGCAAAACAGTCAAGCCCGTTCACAGCCCCCACTGCTCCAACCCCATCAGCTTGGATTGGTGCTCTACCTTGTATGTTCTCCCTCGCTATCTGCGTGCTCTCCTACATCAGTCTCCAAAAGTCTCAAGTGCCTCACGCACCTGTCACCTCCAGGCCGGGCCTGATGGGCGTGCTGTCCAAGGACAGCGACTGCGTACACATCACTGATTACCACTGGCGCCTTGAGCGCTCTGCTGCCGGCGGGGTACGTTGTTGATACAAGCCTTTCCCTATCACTTCTTGCCATCCGCTGGGTTTGGCCTGGATGTGCCCAGTGTGGCAGTCCGCTCGGCTTGTATCTCACCATCTGCGTGCACCTGATGCGCAGGAGGATGTGGAAATGAGTACAATGACGCAATCTTCCTCTGCCCCCGAACCCGTGGCGGCCTTTGCCTGGAACCCCCACGTTCCCGCCGAGATGCTGAGCATCACAGCCAGTGGTCAACTGTGTCGACTGCGCGCGCCCTACCACAACGTCGTGGCGCTCTCTTGTCAAGGTTAGGCAAATCTCGGTCATCCCATCCACCGCCCATTCGTCACTGCTTGCAATGACCCCCACACTTGATCCTTTGTGCGCCTTAGGCATGGTTATGTCTCGGGGCGCTCCGGGCCAGCTGCTTAGCAGCGTAGACCGCAAAGCAGCGCAGGTGCGAGTCAGATCAAGACCTCATTGTGCCGTTGTGCTATTGCTCGCGCCGAGCTGCCTGTGCTGTGTGGTTTGGCACTTTAAAACTAGGTCACAACAAACTCACGAGTATGCCCTGAGCTTTGCAGGCCTCGGATATTAGCATGCTAATGCGTGATCGCCTTGATGCGGGCTATGGGTTGGATGTCAACAAAAATCTCGAAATAACGGCCGACCAAGATGATCGGTTGTGTGACCTTTGGCGATGGCTACAGGTGAGTTGTTGGTGACGGCACAGCCGGATGAAATGATTCCACCAGCTCGAGCCCCACAGCCTAATGCCATCACCCTCACTCTCGGCCTTGTCTTCAACGTTACTCTAGGGCTACCAGGATGCCGCATCAAGCTTTTTTGGCGTAGTTCAGGCTTTGCACCTGCCATCCGAGGTACGGCCAAACGCAGATTGGGGAACCTCTATTAAATTGCAGCAGGGGGCACTGCTTGTACCCACACACCTGCGTCTCGTCGCCTCACCGCATGACTCCTCGTCTGCCAGCATCTGCAAAACTTGCAGCCCACCAGCGCTCGCGTCGATTACAACCAAGCCATTGTGGTTGCCACCCACGATGCAACTCCACAACGCAATCTCGCCCTGCAGGTGATTTTTTTCCATCTGATTGTGACGAGATGCCTCCGTCCAGCTTGGCAGTGCCTTGGATGTTGCCTACTGCCTTGACACTTTCTTCCGATGTGCCTTAAACGACCCGAATAGATTTGCAATTGGCGCACAGATGCCGAAGAGATTGAAATCAAGTTGCGGCGGTTGGTTTTTTTTTTTTTTTTTTTTTTTTGTTACCCTTTGTCGAGCCGCTGGGCTGAGGTGTTTACTGTCTCTCCCATCTAGCAAAAGCGTGCATGTTGACAATGTTTTGATGTCCGACAGGTTGGAGACTCGGCAAGAGTTTGAGCGAGCGGCTGCCACTGCCTTGTTTTGTCAGAATATCGAGCGTGCCATGGCCTGCCTGACTAGCCACCGCCAGCAGCAGGGCCTGGAGTCAGACCCTATTTTGGTGTCTTACGCCATGACGTTGGCAGGCTATCAACCAGATGCCACCTCCAACCGTTTCTGGCGTCAAACCTGCGCACAGCTCAAGGCACAACTCACCAATCCTTATTTGCGCGCTGGTCTGGCTTTTCTCACCTCGGATGGCACTGATTACTCGGTATGTGCTGCCGCCAGATCGCCAGCCGGGGCGTCAAGGATAGTTTGCCGCCAACCCCATCTGCCAATCAACATGCCGACTTTTCTCAATGCTAATGCTTGGTTGGACAGGAGGTGCTACGGGAGCGCGGGATGCGCTTGACTGATCGTTTGGCTTTTGCCTGTCGCTACCTGAACGACGAGGCTCTCGAACAAAGCATCAAGGACATTACTGCGGTATGTCTCTTCAAGAGAGGTGGAAACCTGATCCTAGCTATCCTCGTGGGCTCACACCGCATTTGAACCTTCGGGTCGATTCAATGTGCAGGAGGTCACGGCTTCAGGCCAGTTGGATGGACTTTTGTTGACTGGAGCCAGTGAGAATGGTCTGACCATCTTGCAGTCCTACTTGGATCGCACCGGCGACGTGCAGTCGGTGTTCTTGATCGCCGCATGCATGCTACAGCTGGTGCAGCGGCAGCGCACCACGGGCACTGTAGCTGCCCGTAACCTGCATAGTGATCAGCGATTTGTCGGCTGGTACGGGGGCACCCAGCAGCGCTTGCCAGTTGTGAAATGCACGCCTCTGCTTGGGCATCGCGATGACTGTGGCCTTTTCGCTTCTTGCGTGCGTCTGATGCTCTGTCTGTGTGTATGTGACCTTGCACCTTGGTTGGTGAGGACAGGTATGACAGTTATCGGCGCCTGCTCGACCAATGGCGTCGCTGGATGGATCGAGCACGCCTCGAGGTCAAGTTGCACGCGCTTCTTTCTAATCGGACGGTGAAGGGCCAGGTACGTCGAAACCCACCCATATAGGGACATGTCCGTTTGTATCTGCTTATTTGGCTTTGCGGCATGGGTCTATTACCTTGCAGGTGACGCTCAAGTGCAGCTCCTGTTCGAAGCGACTCAACACGCTCGATCCTCGTTATCGCACCTCTGCTCTCTCTCAACGGTGCGTGGTATTGACACATGTGACCTCATGTCGCCTCTGTTTGCTCAGATGGGACAAGGATCAAAATGAATTGGGAATGAAACGGCACGCTGGCTCTTCCTGATGTTGCATGGGTGGTATAGGACGGCGGCGCATGGATGTCCCTCGTGCCGCAAGCCGCTACCACGCTGTGCCGTGTGCGCGCAGCGGTTGGGCAATCCTGCGCACATCCATCGCGTCGCCAAGGACAAGGGCGCACCTGAACCCACCTCGGCGCGCGATACCCTGGATGGCTTTGATGTTTGGTTCAGTTGGTGTCAGACATGTCGTCATGGCGCTCACGCCAAGTGTTTGCAGGATTGGTTTGAGCACCATGAGACCTGTCCAGTTGCTGGCTGTGAGTGCACCTGTGCCAGCTACTGAGAACTAGGAGCAGAATGTGCGCGTGTGTGTGGGAAGGAGAGGGAACAAGAGACTGAATGGCAAGCGATTGCGTGCAGTGATGAGAATGTGTTGGGGTCTGTCAATTTAGTGTTGCTGCTGTTTAAAAAACGTTCGTATCATCCTCCGCCATCCGCACGGGCAGCGTCGGGCCAAAACTTGAAATGCGCACGGGCGTACAAACATCTGGTTTCCTATCCCATCAGGTCGATTAGGCATCCTTGCTCAGGAGAAAGCGCTCATAGCGTTGAAGCAGGTGCCAAACGGGTAGAAGTCCGCCAAACTTGGCGAGGTTTGTAATGTTGCGCTTGCTCTTGACGGCTTTGAGCGCAGATTTGAGGTCGAGGCGCTCTCGTAACATGAGCCAGGCCGTGGCAATGGTTGCTGCCCGTCCTTTTCCACCATTGCAGTGCACGTAAACGCGATGGCTAGGACAACGGGGGCAATGACAATGATGGTGTGTTGATGAGGCGCCCTGTCGAATGCTGTCTCATCTTGAAGACCGGACAAAGGAGAGAAGAGAAGAGACCAAAAGCAGTGGGATGGGCCACTAACCCGCCACTCGCATACTGGCGGATAAACTCCATGGCCTTGAGTAGGTCCTCCCAATCAACAGCGGCGTAGTCGGGGGTACGAATGTTGCTACGTGGGGCCAGAGCAGTGAGACGCTGGTGGCTAGAACGGCTGCTTGAGCCTTTGAGTGATTGTGAAGGGCAAGTAGGTAGTGTCTGAATGGCCCAAGCTAAGCATACAGAATGTCAAGATTTGTGGCGGCGCGCACGGCACTGATGGGGACAAGATGTTCCCATGTCTCGGTGCAGTCCACGACTGCTAGGATGCGAAATTTCTAAGCGAGGGGGAAAGACAAGGCGTAAGGCGCCAGGGCGGGGAGGGTTCATGTGGCACGGGACGAACGAAGTTGCTCCGGGACGGCGGCACACGAGCGACGTTGAGATGATGAAACAGGCGTCGTACGCGAATGAGGTGTTCGTAGTCGGCCACGTCGCGTGGCAGGCGACCGACGATGATAAAGTCATCAATGACATTGTAATTAAAGGGGCGCTTGGCGCCAAACAGGTGGGTCACTTCCTTGGGCAGCCGAAGGAAGCGTGCAACCCCGCTGGTGATGGTGCGAGGCAAGTAGCCCAGATAGGAAACCCAGGCCAGCAGCACAAGAACGGTGATGAAGAGCGTGGCCACTACCAGAGGCGACAGCACAATGCGACCAAGCCAGCCCAGAAGTGGCAGAGTGAGATGAGATCAATCGCTTCGTGAGCGCGGGCAGGCCCAGCCAAATCCAAACCTGGGTGGACAGCGACGTTGAAGAGCCAGCAATACGTCGCAAACGAGATCAGCACGGTCGCGTAGACCACCACCCCAAACGACATGACTACGGTCGGTTGTGTCAGGTGGAAGGGGAGGGGGAGAGAATTTTTTTTTTTAATTTAAAAAATGAAATTGAAGAGTTTACATTCAGGCTTGACGTCTCTCTCTCTCTCTCTCTCTCTCTCTCTCTCTCTCTCTCTCTCTCTCTCTCTCTCTCTCTCTCTCTCTCTCTCTCTCTCTCTCTCTCTCTCTCTCTCTCTCTCTCTTAGCTCTTTTAGGGCGCGAGGGAAGACGCGAGTCTGACGAGTACACTGGTGGTTGTGATCCAATACAGAGAATGAAAGGGACCAGAAGAGATGATACTGAGGCAGGGGCAGGAGCAAGAGCAAAGGCAAAAACAAAGGCAAAGGTAGAACACAAACACCATAATTCGAGGTGACTGGAGAGCGCTGCAAACATACAAAGTGGGGTACGGCATTCTCAGACAAAGCGCAGACTATATCTCGGTTTGCACAAGGACGTTTTGGACGTTTTGGACTGTGACAGGACATAATCAAACACGAGGAAGAAAAAGATTGAACTCGGGCGCCAGCTTTGGGTGCTGGTCTCAAAGGGGGTCTTGGCAAGCTGATTGGTCACGATTTTCCGGATGGGGACAAGGGTGTAAAGGCTGCGCCGCTATACCGATAAACAGCAGTCAAGCCGGGGTTGTACACGTGCTCTGGGGTGACTTGTGGAAGGGCAAACTGACAGCTGACAATAAGGGCATCAGATTTCAGCCGATCATGCCGGAGTTTGTCAGCCAACCGCGGCATCTAAGGACACAACCAGATCAGATTGCAATATCGCATAGACAAGCGCCACGGCTTGAGAGCCACACCCTTCCTTGCCTGATTTGAGCTGGGGTTAAGGTACGAGAGGTGAGCTGGTTGACCAACCATTTCTTGGACACCGAAAACAACGATGGTGCCATAGGGTGCGGTGGGATGTTGCCACATGTCGGTGCGCTGAAAATTCACCAAGTGGCCAACACCGGCACGCCTCGCATTCCACCTGGCAAGATACGCATGGGAAGCCAAGGGCATGCGTGAATCGGATGAGTCGGCGTGCGGTGACGGGAATCGGTTCATAAGTGGCAGAACTCACTTGGCCAGCAAGACCAGCCACGGGTTGATCTCCACACCCGTGCCCTGCAAGCCGTATTGGCGAGCCAGCTGTGTACAGTCACGTGGCCAAATAAGCTCAAGTTCAAATGCGCAAGAATTGGGACGCGGGACATGGGAAGCCAGACAGCCTCCATACCTCTATTAAAACACGGCCATCACCCGAGCCGAGCTCCAAGACGGGCCCGCGCTGTCCCTTGACGGCATGGAGCACGTGTCCCAGCTGCAACAAGTATGAAAAAGGAAGCAAGTCCAGTGCGGGATGAGCAGGTCAAATGGGAATCGGTTTTAGGATAAAGAGGCACATGTTCGTTGGGACCCCCCCAAGGGCTGCACTTTCAAGAGCGGCACTTGCCTGCTGCTCGCTGGTTGGCAAATAGGGTGGGGTACCCCGCCGCAAGGCCGACAATAGAAACGGTGCCAGCAATGCCACCGCGCCTAACATGTAAATGCGTCAGGGTGGTCAGCCAGGAAGAGGATGAACATGCTTGCGCGACGGTCATACAGCGCACCCGCAGAGACTGCCGCTGCGACGGCCAGGCCGGTCTTCAAGCGTTGCCGATCGGGTTCAGGGCGGGGCACAGACGAAACTGCTGCCTCTTGGCGCAGTGCCTCCAACCACTGCTGGTCCAGCAGGACAGCACCCTTGCCCATCAGCACAGGAGGCGCAGGCTCTGCTCCCGGTGCTGCCGCCTCCGCTCCCTCCGCCATCTCGCGATGTGCGCCGTGCTGACAATACAACAACGATCCGTTTGTCTGACATTTGGAATCTG
>NW_001865068.1:341470-341658 GCF_000002865.3 Monosiga brevicollis MX1
GTGGTGAGTAAACATGACTGCTAAGGTTCAAGATCATCATCTGCCATCAGTGTCTGGCACTGCGCATTTACACCGGTGCCCGACCCGTCCACGCCTAACCTATCATCGTACCTCTCTCTCATCTCTCTGTCTCTGTCTCTGTCTCTCCGCTGGGCCCTCCTTCTCTCTCCACCCCCCCCCCCCCCCTC
>NW_001865068.1:341708-349235 GCF_000002865.3 Monosiga brevicollis MX1
TTTCCCCCTTTCCCCCTTTCACACTTGCATTCTTCGTCCTTGGCCGTTGGGTGTCGCCGCACGACGGCGTTGGGGTACCAGTACCATTCCCGAATCAGGCACCATGTTGTACGGCAGCCGCCTGCACGCCTTGGGGCTGCAGGGCGTACTGCGCCTCTGCTTTGCGTTTAGCATCATGATCTTCGAGCAGCTTGCCCGTCTCAGCCTCATGATCGTGCCCAGCTTTGTCATTAACCTGGTCCAGAACCTGGGCAATTCTCTGCTTCCCGGCCCGCTCAAAGGTGCGTGCAGGGCAGACTGTTGGGAGACGGCACTCAACTGCCAAATCCACCTCACCTGGACCGCTGGATATTCTGCAAATGCTGCTCAACTCATGCAAAGCCTCGCTGTCGTGCCTTTTGTGCCTGCTGATTGACACGACCAGAGTGGCAAGTCCTGGATGCGGATACGTCCGACAACAGCAATGTCAACGACCTGAACGCGGCTGGGCTGGCCGCCTATCATGGGTACGCCTGCGAGCAGCACATTGCCATTACTGACGATGGCTTTATCCTGGTCATGCACCGCATTTCCGTACGTCGCACCTGCGCCCCTCGCTCCGAGCACCCCAAGCTGCCGGGAGGGGCCCCCATTTGCCTGTTATCACAGCTTCGACCTCACATTTGGATCGCGCTTTGGCCCCCCATGTGCTGGCGGGAGACAGAAGCACCAAAAGCATACGGCGCAGCGCGGGCCGCCGGTGCTGCTGCAGCATGGCCTGATGCAATGCAGTGACGTGTGGCTCACAACCGAGCATGCACTCGCCTTTCAGCTCACTGATCAAGGCTATGACGTTTGGCTCGGCAACGGTAAGCAATCAGCGGCTTGTCCGCAACATGAGCTGTTGCCTTGAATTGAAACTCGCACGCAGCGCCAAGTCCATCATCACCATTCTCACCAGGCCAATGTGGTGGATAGTACGCGGTAACAAGTACAGCAGCCGCCACCAGCGCCTCAAGCCTGCTGATATTGAGGTATTGATGGGGCTTGCCATCATTCTTCGCGGGGTGGCGCTTGGAATCGATACTTTCTTCAAAGGCCAACCTCATTGTTTGGGGTCGTGATGCATTGTGTGACCTGTAGTTTTGGGACTTTTCCTTGGATGAGATGGCCATGACCGATTTGCCCACCATGATGACCAACATTCTCGAGGTGACGGGTCATGAGGGCTTGAGCTACGTAGCCTTTTCGCAGGGCACGGCGCTGGGATTTGCCTGCTTCTCCGCCCTGCCCCAGGTGGCGCGCAAGGTGCGTGTTCTTGTGGGTGCTTTGCTCGCCTCCCTGCACACAAACAGCCTCTCCATCGGCATTCTCACCACCTGCATTAGGTCCGACTCTTTGTGGCTCTTTCGCCAGCCGCCAAAGCCAATGGGCTACGTCAAGGTTTGCTTGCGCGTCGCAGTTGGCTCCCATTTGAGGGTGCTGCTTTCTGAGACACACGTGCATCAATCTGACGTGTTCTGGTTTCTAGGCATGCTGCAGACGGTGGTGCACATTGCACCTCAGTCCATCTACCTTTTGTTTGGCACTCGTGCTCTGATGCCATGGGTGCACTTTTGGCGGAGTCTCCTGAGTCGCGTGGCGTATGCCCGCCTGATTGACATTGCATGCCGCGTGGTATGACCTTGCGATGTGGAGATGCGGACAGGCAGAGAAAGTGATTCGCCACGGCGCTCCGCACGCCGCGCGCTGCGAGAGACTGCTTGGTGCTTTTTTTTTTTTCTTTTTTCTTTTTTCTTCTCTTTGGAGTTGGTCATGACCAATTTCTGCTCTTTTCGCACGGGTCTGCGCGCAGCTGTTTGACTGGAAGCTTGACCAACTGGGTCCCATTGAGCGCAAAGGCTGGCTTTATTCGTATCTCTTTTCCGTGACCTCGGTCAAGACAGTGGTGGTAGGTGGGCCGCAGCCGGTGTGATGGGGGAAGCGACAGCGGCGGTATTTCATTTTAGGTCAAAGTGATGGACTCATCCTGCTCTGCGGCTGGGCATGTATTGCACATTCGTGTTTTAGCATTGGTTTCAAATTGTAGCATGCAACCGCTTCCAGCAGTTTGATGAGCAGATGAACCTGCAGCGTGCCTACCGCACCATGCTGCCGGCGGTATGTCTGGTTCAAACTCACCGAGCATGGCGAGGCTGATGCCGACAAGTGCCTCACGTGGCTGCGTTGCATGTCGTAGAGCTACGAGATTGGGCAGATTCGATGTCCCATGGCTCTTTTCTGTATGTAGTCTGCTTGCTTCTGCGCGGCGGGTTCCAAAAGAGCCTGGCTTTCAGTAGCCTGCTTGATAACAAACTGACTGTTGCGGGATGGCAGATGGAACCGACGATGATTTGACGGACATGAACTGGTTGCTGCGCCAACTTCCCAGCTCCTGGTGTGTGTGTGTGTGTGTGTGTGTGTGTGTGTGTGTGTGTGTGTGTGTGTGTGTTGGGCGCTTGCAGCTTGGCTCGAAGGATCTGTGGGCATCTCCAGCTTCTCACGTTCAAGTGCATTGTTTCTTCATCGTTAGCAAAACCTTTGCCGTGGATCATTATGAGCATCTCGATACCATCTGGGCCGAGTCAGCCAAGGAAAAGGTCAGTGGTCTCTTATTTATTTTGTTGATGTTTTTGTTTCTTTCTAGATTATTGTTGCTGTTGTTGGCGGGTGAGCGAATCGAGCCGTGTCTCATCAATTGGTTGGTGTGTGTGTGCACTAGATCTTCCCGGTGGTTGTTGAGCTCCTGGCTTCTGCCAATGAAGACAGTGCTGTGGGCCGCTAGTTCCGCCGTCGTTGCCAGCAGCAAGAAGATGCTCGACTTTTTATTAGAGAACCCCCATCGTCATGCTGACAATTCTTGTGATTGTCGTTGAACACACAACGTGTGTGTGACCAATACACAACAACAACAAAACTGGCTGACAACACCCTTTCGCTACCAACTGTACAACGTCTCAAATTTCTCCTGGGCAACACCGTTGGGGCTCAGGCAACTACCAACTGTCATTGCACTTTTCATCACACAAGTGAGAGAGAGAGACAGAGACAGAGAGAGAGAGAGAAAAAGTTCATTCATTTTTTTCGTTCTTTTGTTTTGTCTCATCATCATCATAAAAGTCGTTAAACACAACAACAACAACAACAACAACAAGGTACGAAAACGTTGATACGTATGTGTGTGTGTGTGTGTGTGTGAGAGGGGGCAGGGGATGTAACGGCAGGCACTGGTGGCGTATGCCCGTGTTCCGGCATGACGCCCGGGGGTGGTGAGGTGTTCAGGTGTCTTCATGTGCGTGTGTGTTTAAGTGTGTGGTGTTGGGGAGAGGGGGGAGGGCATGGCTGGCTGTGGCTTTGGTGTGACACTGGGGTGTCAGTGCTTGTCAAAATGTGGGTGCAGCGCGGTCGTGGTCGTGGGCTTCTGGGTGTCGAGTTGGTCCTGGCCCTTCCCCTCTTGCCCCGCTTGTGTCTGCTCTTGTTTGCTTTGGTGGTGCCGGCCGTTATCTTGTCTGCCCTCGTTCCGTGAGGACACTACCATGGCTCTTTTTTTTTTTTTACGTTTTTTACTCAGTGACGTCTGTTACTCACTTCCTTGCTTTCGACGTTGGATCTCACACCTTGCTTGACGCCCTTGGTCGACACGGCTCCTTGGCTTTAGATTCCTGTTCCTTGTGATTACTAGTCTGCTTTTGGTTTCCCTCTGGCTCTGTTTGCCTCTTCCGTCCGTTCTTCTTTCGACTACCTACACAATGGGCAAGCGTCGTCAACGCGTCAAGCACATCAAGATTAACCTCAACGAGGAGGTGAGACTAAGCTTGCGGTTCCCGTCGTGCCTCAATCTCAACCACTGGGTGCGAGGGACCACTGTGTCCTGCGTGGGAACGAGCACGTGTCGGCCTTTGCTGCCCACCGCTTCCCTTGTGTTGTGGTCCAGTTGTCCTCTGGCCTCTGCCATCGCCTCTTTGTTTCCGGTCTCAGGTTGCAGCTCAGCTCAGCTCATCTGCTTGACCTCGTGGTTTGTTTCTCATAGCTCGAACCCGTGGGCAAAGCCCCCCCGACTCCCTCGGAACGTCAATGGACCCCCACTCTATCCTTTGCGCAAAAGGTCAAGGCTGGGAATCATGGGACCGTTCATCCCGGGCCAATGGGGACAGTCCACCTGGCTGATCCACAGGAGGCTCACACACATTTCATGAAAGCCAAGGGCAACGGTGCTACCCCTGCTCGGGCGCTCATGTTTGGATCGGATGAAGGCGAGGATCTGGAATCGTTGGCCTCTCACTCCTCGTCCAAGGGGGAAGACGCCATTTCGGCCCTCCACAGCCCAGCCTCCAGCCCCCTCTCTTCAGCTCATTACTCGGACGCTGAGGATGAGGAGCCCATGTCGCCCAGTTTGGAAGTATCCCACTTGAATCAAGGGCCGGCACGTCTTTTTCCCACCCTTTCCAACGCCTCCAAAACGTCCAAGCCTCCGGGCCTGGGTGCCTTATCGTCTGCAACCCCTGCCGGCCCGGCAACGTCTGTACCCACCACGCCCACGCCACGCCCTGCGCGCGACACGCTACAAACGAGGACTGAGTCCTCCTCCACTGTGGTTGCAGCAGACCAGGACGCTGGTTTTGTCTCCACACGCTCCACCAGCCAATCTTCAGACGGCGATACTGCAGCCACACCGCTGGCCCCGGTTGACCCATTGCAAGACGCTGTGACAGCAGACGTGCCGCCGCGCGGCCTCGTCTTTGGCGGGTCAGACCCCTTGTTCTGTTTGCGCCTCGGTCTTACGGCAGAGCCGTTGCCTAGTGCAGAGGAGAGCAGAAGCGGGCCTGAAGGTCTGCTCGCGCTCCTCATCCGTCGCACAGAACTGGTCGCCCAAACAGGTGTCATTCTCCATGCTCAAGCCCGCCACGCGGTCTTTGGCAGCAATGACGTTGCATCCTAATGTCTGCCCTTTGGACGAGCCTATTGTCGTGTTCACGATTAATACGCATACAGCGAGCAGGCTTCCCACGCATGGGGGTTATCACTTTGTTTGTTCGTCCGTGAACTCGCTTATTCTGATTGTTTGTGCATTTTTTTTTCTCTTTCTTTCCCCTCCTGTCGTTTGTGGAGGCAAGTCTTTGGACTTTAAAAAGTCCCGGCTCCCTCTGTAAAGTGACAGGCCCCGGCATGCCCCATCGTCACAATGTCCGTCCCACAGTTGGCTTCCCCTCGAATGCCATCTGTCTTGGGCTTGGACTTGTTTTGGGTTCCTCTGTGCTTCAAGCTTTTGGAATGAACTTGAAGCTCAGCATTGCCATTGTTGTTGTTTTTTTGTGTCGTCGCATAGCCGCTGTGACCCGGCTTTGTTGTCTTGCCCTTGGCTTTCCGACCCGCGAGTCGAACTTGCTTGTGTCGATGTGCCAGCCTCTATAATGTCCTCCCCTCCCCTCCCCGTTCTTCTCTACTCTGAATGCTGTTTCTTGGTGACAAGTTGGCATTTGCTCCCTCCCTTTTTGACCAATCCCTTCTTTCCGTCTCACACACACTATCTCTCTTTCCCCAATTAATAATCCTCTTTTCCTTTGCCAAAAATAAACGCAAATGCCACTGGAAGCTGCGCCTTTCAATTCCTCACAGACATGAAGCAACACACCACGAAACGAAACACTCATTTGTTGCGCTTGCCCTTGCGAGTAGGTTTCTTCTCGTTCGGGTTGTGTTTACCATAGCCGACAACCTTGCGCTGCGGATTAATGCTACCGCCCTTGGCAACATTGACCTTGTGGACCTAGAGGAGACAAGGCAAACGCACACTTGAGGCTGGGCCGAGATAGACAGGATGGATTGGAAAAGCTTGGCAGCGAAAGTTGAACGTTTGCTTCGGCACAGCCACAAACCTTGCCAAAAGGATTGTTTCCGATGGCAGCTTCGTCGGAAAACATGTTGACTGGTTTCTCCTACATGATCGAACAAGATACAGTTTTTTTTTTTTTTTTTTTTTTGTGGCCAGGGCACATGAGTCAGGAATGGCGACGACACTCCAACACAAGGACATCCGCATGCAGTTTTCTTGTTTCTCGCCCACCTTGCGTTGTTGCTTCAGCATCTCCGGCTGGTCAGCCCGAAGAATCAGATTAGAAGTACGTCCTCCTTTGGGCATGGGGATGGAATACTAAACCACACCACGGAAAGAGAGTATAGGGCAAGCATAAACTCGAGTCGAGCAGCTAATCACCAGCCTGGTTTCGTGGCAAGAGGGAGTGTAACACAAATGTTTTATTGTAAGCAAGCCCATAAAACATACGCGCAATCCACGAGTCTGAGATTTGCGCAGGGTGGGCACCACGACTGTCGTGTTGCCATCGCCATCAACAGAGGTAGATGCCTACAAGCGACGACAACAAGAGCCAAACGCATACGCGTGAGATGTTCAAAAAAGAGCGAGCAGTGAGGAGTTGCAATGCGAGGAGCCGAAGCAGCAAGGTCAAGCAGGGGCGAAAGCGCCGGTACCTTGATGAGAGTGGCGGCACCACAGCTTGGGCAAAATTGCAACATGGTCTTGGCTGTGTGAGTCATACAGGTGGTGCAGTACAGGACAAAGGACTTGACGCGCTTGATGTACATGCCATCAACTGAGACCACGTTGAGGCCAATTTGAAGCATCACGTTTTGCATGGCGTAATCGGCTGTGAGACACGCCACCTTGGCGTCGGGTTTGGCCACGGTGAGTGTTGAGCGCAGCTGCTTGGTCACATCGTCCACGTTGCTAGGTCCAATCCAGCCTGACCCATCATCATCCTCGTCTTCCTCCACGCTCACAGGAGCATTTGCTGCCTCTGTTTCGTTGGTTGCGCCGGCACTCGTGTTGGCTGTTGACGCATCTGTCGTCGAGAATGCCAGGGGCGGCGCCAAGGAGGCATGTAAATGAGTGGTGTGGGCTTCCACAGACACATGTAAATTTGCAAGTGAGGGTGCGTACCATGACCAAACGCAGCACGGTCTGCATGGGAGGTGGCCTGAGCCATGGCCTCGGCTTCTTCGGCTGTTGAATGTGTCAGCAGGGGAAGCGTCCAATCAGCAAAAACGATGACGAACAAGTTGATGACATGCTCGAAACAGGTGAACGTACGTGATTCAGGATGCTGATACCAGCACACGTGCTTGCGGCGACAGGCCAGTCCATAGCGGCAGGGCTAAGGCGGTTGGACCGGGCAGGGTTCAATGAACCGGTAAGCCAGATCATCTTCAGTCAGAACTTGTTTGGGATATTAAAAACCCCAAAACAAAACACGCGCCGAGGGTCCGCCCTGCCACAACCATGGACTAGACAGCTCTAGAAGACTCTGGATAGGTATGAACATAGCCGCCCAACAAACCTTGTCGCTGGAGCCAGGACCTCGAGGCTTGCGAGGCTTGTCATGAAGGCGAGCGTTGCCATTGTACTCGAGCTCGATCTGATAAGCCAAGGCCATGACACGAAGATCGGGCATGGACAACGAGGCATAATCACCAGTCTGACGACTAAAGTTG
>NW_001865068.1:349412-378744 GCF_000002865.3 Monosiga brevicollis MX1
AGGGCAGAACGGCTAGACGCTGGCGTGTAGCTTCGTCACGGATCTCGGCTACGACATCAGGAAGGGTGATGATGGTGGCCGCCAGTTGCTGCAAGGGCGCGTTGCGGATAAAACCTGCGGAATCAACAACGAGGATGTCGGCAATGTGCGAGGCCTCGCGCTCTGTTTCAACGGTACGGCTCGGCTTGATGACAGGGCGAGCTGGCTCGGCCTTCTTCTCCTGTTTGGAGGACAAAGAGGATGTTGGGGTTCCCTCTGTTGCTTTGGCCGATGCGGCTGGGCGGGTCGCCGCGGTCTTGGTCACCGATGCAGAGGCTGCGGCTGTGCGTGCGGGCCACGCGGGCGCAGAGGTAGACGCCGGGGTAGACGCCGGCATCTTGCTGCCAGGCCCACCGGAGAGCGAGGGAAAGGCCTCTTCATCAGTGGGCGGCGCAGGTTGCTCAGACTGTGGGGCCGAGGCCTCAGCAACGGCCCATGTGACGCTGCGCGGGCCAGCAGGGGCTGCGCTTGGGGGCAAGCTCGAGTCGGCCGCCTCGGCCGCGGCCGTCTCCTGTCCCAAGCTGATCACACGAGGCCCAGCCTCGAGGACCTCATCCACGTCTTCAAATTCATCGGCCATGTTCAACCGTTGTCCTTCACTCCGCAGTCGTCGGTCCCGTCCGTAGCCTTGGTCCCCCGTGTCGTTGATCCCCGTCGAACCGCGACAATGGCCGGACACAAGAAAAAATAAAAAAAAAACTCGAGCACGCGGGTGGAACCACGAAATGTCTGACAACGGGTGGAGGCGCCAAGAAAGCGTGACGTTCACTGCTTTCGTCTTTTGTGATAAAACCCTTGTACAACTGCTGTTGTGAATACTTCATTGGCGTTCCGTAGCTGGTATCCCAAGTGTCTCTCTGAGTGCGCTTGGTGCTGAGGTCATTTCTCTTTGCGCTATGGCATTTTGGCTTGAATCTGACGTTTTGTAATATCGGACATGCCTCCTTCTCTAAACGGTTTCGGTTCCACTGACTCTCTCTCACTCACAGCTCCCCCTTTTATTTTTCTTCTCTCTGACGTAAATGCGTTTGAGACGACACCACTGAACACTCACACACACACACACACACACATACACACACAGAGACGGTCAAGATGAGCTTCCGCGACGATTCGGCAGCGTTCCAGCCCGGTCCTCTCTGGTCCAATGGACCGGCACCGGGTCGGTTTTATCCCATGGGAGAGGCAAAGATGGCAGCTGCGCCCGCTGACCCTCGCCAGCACACCACGTAGGTCACTTCCGGGGCACAGTTTTTTTTTTTTTTTTGCTTTCTCTTTACTTTTTTGTGTAAGCTGACGTGTTGATTGGTGATGGTATAAATCGACTCGCCCAAAATGGCGGCGCCGAGCAGGAACCCCATCGTCACGGGTACATCCGTCCTTGCCATCAAGTTTGACGGTGGCGTGGTCATTGCTGCTGATACCCTCGGTACGTTGCTCCTCATATTTCCGGCCCCTCGCTATGATGAGTGTTGAGAGTCAGTGTGAGAATGTGGGAACATCAGTTGCAACAACAGGCGCTTGTCTCGCGCGCACCTGGGCCTCACGACACTCGTCCCCCTTTCCTTTGCACTTGGACTGCGTCTCGTCTGGTCTGGTCTGGAATAGGCTCGTACGGGTCCCTGGCTCGTTTCCGCGACATTCGCCGCCTGGTGTCTGTCGGCAACCAGACAGTCGTGGGCGCTTCGGGCGACGTGGCCGACTTTCACTCCATGAAGGACACCCTGGACGAACTCGAGTGCGTAGCATCGACCCGCACCCCTCTTTCCTCGTGCAATGCAGGCACTTGCCCGGCCGGACCCACTGGCCGTTTCCAAGCGCTCTGTTAAATCTTGGTCTTCTGGCTGTCTCATCACGTTCCGTTCCCACTGTCGCATGCACTTTTGTTGTAAATTTCCTCCCTTCTTTCCCCGTTGGCCGGTGCTTTTGATGGTGCAGGGTTGAGAACCGCGAGTATGACGATGAACACACCATCAAGCCCAAAGCCATCTTCTCCTTCTTGACGCGCGTTTTGTACAACAGGCGGTCCCGCATGAATCCTCTGTGGAACTCGTTTGTCGTGGCCGGTGTTCAGGACGGCGAGCCCTTCCTGGGCACCACGGACAAGGTCGGCGTGGCCTTTACCGAGGACACGATTGCCACTGGCTATGGTGCCTACATTGCCCTGCCGCTGCTGCGCAATGCGCTTGAGAGCAACGATGGCCCCTTGACCCGTGACCAGGCCGTGGCCGAAATTGAAAAGTGCTGCAAGGTCCTTTTCTACCGCGACGCCCGCTCGCTCAACCGAGTACGTTTTCTCGCTTGGGCCCGGTGCTCAAGGAAATAATCTTCAAATCGAATTGGCTTGGGTGTGCTCGGGGGTGCCCTGTCTCTGTTGTGTCCATGACTCGTGCTTGCCTGGTGGCCTTGACACGGGGGGCCCATGATGATGATCTCCAGCTAATGGGCGTGCGTCTGCTCTGTGGTGGTTACAGTATGAAGTTGCAGTCATCACTGCGGCAGGTGTGGAAATGTTTGAGCCCAAGGCCATGGAAACGGACTGGTCCATCGCTACCATGGTTCGGTACGTCAAGCTTGTCATCATCAATGGCAGGCGGCTTCCGGTAGTCTTGCTTGATGGGACGCCTCCTGACTCACCTGGTTTGCAATTGCAGTGGCTACGAATAAGCAGGATACGGCGCCAGGCGCCCCAAGTTTGGCGAACCCTCACGCCGACCTGCATTCGTGTTTATCGTGTCGTGTTGCGCGTGGAAGCGCTTTACGTATCCGTATGTCCATGTCAAAAGAATCGTATGAAAATTTTGAAGTTGAAGCAAAGTCTTGGCAGTGTTTCTTCGGCGCCAGCACTTGCACAGACGTCGACCGCCACCCAAACAAAAGCAACAAACAAGTATGATCAAGCTTCACAGTCACAAAGCTTCCGAACAAATCCGCATATACAACTGTGCCGTAGCTCAAGGCGCGCGTCTCGGTGTTGGCAAGCTGACAGCTTCATTCTCGGGATGACGGAGAAAAAAAGGAGAAATAAAAAAAATGAAAGTTTGATTTGGACGAATGTAAATTTCAAATTCAGTATCGGGATGTCACTACCACCACCAACGTTCGCCTGCTTGCCACTTGCTAAAGGCCAGACGCATGCGGTCAGGTACGCCTTGAAGGCCAGCCGGACTGCGATCAAAAAATGCATACTCGTGAGGAAAAAAAAGTTCTTGCTGGCTTTTAAAAGAGCACAACATCGAAGGGCCAGGGCAAAGGCGAGATCCACGTTGGCCCACCGTCACAAAGGTACGTACCGCGCATCCACAAAGTAGTCTGTATCACCCATGCCATCGTCGACGGCATAATAGTCAATGATGTAGCGTACCTCTTTGCCGCACCGATCAACGGTCCAGTCATGACGGTCAAAGGGGCGCACGCTATATACCGACAGGAGAAGAACGTCAAGAGGGGGAAGGGGGGCGAGATGAGCAAAGATAGATGGCATAAGCTGAGCGATGGTCTGGGTCTGAAGTCGACGGAAAGTCATCGAAAGAGCTGTGTGTCCTGTGGCATAGCTGACACACCCAAAAATGGCGGACATGATGCGGGCCTTGATTGAATAGATGCCATCCTTGCCCTCAAATCGTGCCAGAGTCGGGTTGGGACAAGCGCTACAAGTGCGGCCAAGTTAAGAAAGCAATGAGAAGCACGCGGATTGGAAAATTCCAAGTCGTACACGCGCGTGGGCGGGCGGAGTCCAAGGTGCACAGACCGTTCGTGCATGTTTTCATATTCCATAACGCCCTTCCAGGACCAATCGGTAACCCTAGGCATGGTCAAACGACGAGAGGTGCTCATCACAAACAGGCATGCATGCGTGGGCAATGAGGGGCATGGGCATGCTTGGAACGTACAGCTCGTGCACAGCGGCGACGGCGAGGGCATCCTCAACCTCGATGGGCTTGTCCTTGCGTCGAAGCGCGCGGAAGAGCTGATTGGCTGAAGGGTTGAGCCAGGACTGGCCGTCATCCGAGTTGCCGCGACCAGCAGCGGGAATTTCGCTGGCGGGCACCACCTCCAACGGGTTATTTGACTCGACTCGGCGCACTGTGGCCGAGGTGTGTGTGCCCAGCTCGAGGGGGCGGTCTGGCGTGTCTGGGGGCTCTTCACGAGACTGCTGCGAGGGCTGCTTATGAATCACGGGGCATTTGCTGCCACCCAACAGGCCCTCAGGCTTGGCCTCGGGCAACTTGGCGCCCTGCAGAGACGAAGCAACACCGTCATTAGCAAAAGACACCGGACCCGAACCGACGTGGCACGAGCGTGCTAGCATGACGTCGAGCAGCTATCAATGAATTCACACGCCAACTCACCTCGGCATCCTTGCTTTTGTGAATCACTGGGCATTGGCCACCGGCCAGCACCGAAGCCGTATCTGCTGGCATCCTGCCGAGTCGTTCACACCGCGTCTTTGCTCTCGTCCCGTCGGCACTGATGGTCCGACCTGATCCCCCCAGCGCGCGCAAAAAAAAAAAAAAAAATCAGAGAGAGAGCAAGAGGCGTGCAACACGTGCAGTTCAACACACAGCAAGAAGAATGACTGCACCCAAATGAAAAGCTGACATTCTGACAATGTTAGGGATGCAGGTCACTGAGTTCGTCTGCAGTGTGTAGTGTGATATAGTGAGACGTGACCGTTGGGGCGGGAACGCGTTGTTTTTGGCGCGCGCTTTCTCTATAACCGTTACAACGTATCCACATAGCCTCCCTCTCCCTCTCTCAAAACTCTGTCTCTCTCTGTCTCTCTCTCTGTCTCTCTGTCTCTCTGTCTCTCTCTCGTCTCTGTCTCTCTGTCTCTCTCTCTCTCTGTCTCTCTGTCTCTCTGTCTCTCTGTCTCTCTGTCTCTCTGTCTCTCTGTCTCTGTCTCTCTCTCTCTGTCTCTCTCTCTGTCTCTCTCTCTGTCTCTCTCTCTCTCTCTCTCTCTCTCTCTCTCTCTCTCTCTCTTCTCTTCTCGCTCTCTCTCTTCTCTCTCTCTCTTTTCGGCGCGCGAACTGGTTCTTTTGAATGGGAAGGGGGCGCGCAAACGAGGTCGCGATCTGTTGTATATCCCTAGCCGTGCCTCTATCTGGCTGTCTTCCCATTTCCTGGTAAACCACACTCGCACGCACGTACACACACACACACACCTACGCACGTGGCGAACGTGCGCTGACGACTACCTGAGCAAGCCGTGTCAAGCAGATTACGTTCCGCCTTCTCCCCTGCAATTTGCTTCCCGTGTGTGCCGGCACGCCCCGTGACCGGGGCGAGGAGGGTCATGGCGGGCGTGGTCTCAGGGCCTTTGGCGACTGCCAGCCCACAGCCGAGTCCCAGCTCAAGCCCAAGCCCAAGCCACCGCAGCTCAAACAAGACGGTAACGTTTTTTGTGACTTGACTCCAGTCTTGCTCACCCGGCCATGCGCCGCATATTTATTCTGATACCCCATGCGATTTTTCCCTGAACGCAACAGGTCTGCGCGCAAAGCAAAGCAACGCCGTCTCCCTCAGGTATCGTTGTCTTTTCATCACCGCAAGCTCACTCACCACTCTGAACTCTCGCAGCTCTTCGCGCTCACTTGGACCACTGCAATTTCATAGCTGATGGCCCCAGTGCCGGCACCCCCAACGCCACAACTCCACCGGCCACGACCATGAGCGACCACACGGAAAGCATGAGCACCACTCCCGGCCCCGAACACACGGGCTCTGACCCAGTCAAGGCACCCGGTCCCGCAAGCGCACAGGCAGCCGGCCACCCCACGCCGGCGCGTAATGCTTCCAACACAACGCAGCCTCTGGCGCCAGCCCATTCCACGCAAGCTCCCGACCATTCGGATGAGGATCCAGGCACCCAAGGCACCCAGCCTTTGCAACAACATGGTGCATGCCTCACATCAGAGCCGTGCGCCATGCCGCAGCCACAAACCCAGGCAGCAGCGTCAATCGCAGCCACCAGCAATGATCACTCAACAGACCAACCTGTGCGTCCTTTTTGTAGCTCGATTCCCAGCCCCTGTTTGCCTGCCACCCAGGTCTCACCACAACCCGTGCTGGTGTCCCTCATCATGTCGCAGATCATGTCCAAGCGTAACCTCAACACGCTAACTACACTACTCAGTCGCAACGAACAATTCCAGCAACACCTTCTTCATATCGCCCGTGGCCTACCAGGTAACTCCTTCAGCTTTTGTGGTGGCCCTCAGCTGCGTGGCTAAGGCTCACAGTCGTCTTTCCCCACGCTCTGTGTTCAATCTGATCACAGATGTACCCCACCAAGTCTGTACCCGGAGCAAATACATGAGTCGCACAGGAGGCTCGGCACCCCACTCCCAACCGCTGCCCATCAACAGCACCCTGGCCCAGCTCGCCAGTCTTGCCGATGACGATGTGGAAGATGAAAGCGATGATGCATTTGAGGTGGATGAAGATTGGGATCAAGACGACGAAGACGATGAAGACGATGAAGACGATGAAGACGATGACGAAGACGATGACGATGACGACGAGGCTCAAGACGACCAAGATGGTGATGATGATGACGTTGATGAAGAACGCGACGCAAGGAAGGGCCATGTGCAAAAGGGCAGCAAAGACGCTGACCGTGGCAATGCCAGCTATCCTGATGAGGTTGATGCAAAGTCCGGGCCAGGCGATGCCAATGTGGCCCATGACACCAGCCGCGAGGGGCATTCTGCCCCCGAATCGCAGGTGGCGGGCCGTCAGCAAAACATCGCCTCGACTCACCATGAGAACACCCAAGCATCAAAGGCCGCGGTAGCCTCTGACACAGGTCGACGCGCTGCTGAAAACACATTAGCGCGCAACTCCCGTGTCAGCACAGCGAGCTCTGAGAGCCGCGAGGCTATCCCCCTGTCCACGGCGAATAGCTTCGTGGCGCCTGCCACGATCGCGGCTGAGAAGCGCACCGAAGATGTTGTCAATGCCGTTCTCTCGCGCTACGATAATGGTCAGGGTGGCCTGATGAATCTCGAGCTGGATGACGAACTTGATGACGACGATGAAGACTTTGACCCAACACGTGTGTCTTCAGATGTGACGAGTGATAGCGAGTTCGAAAGTCACACAGGTATGTTCATGTCGTCTTCGCGTATATCGCAAGCACATTTGACGCGTCTCAAAACCTCCGAAGCAACCGCCGCCCCTGACATGCCCGTGTCTGCACCCACCCCACCCTTGAAATCTCAGGCTCCCAAGGGTCTCGGGCGATTTCCATGGCCGAAGAAGGAGGGGATGGCGAGAACCAGCCAGAAACCACGGATGATGATGACAATGATGATGAAGACGATGAGGATGAGGATGAGGAGGATGAGGAGGAGGAAGACGATGGCATTGCGTACTTGCGACAGCACCCTGTCATGACAGTACCCGTGCCGCCTACGCAGGCTGCGCTCAAAGACAATGCCGTTGAGCAACCACACCAGCAGGCCTCGTCTGGACAGCGTCAGGGTGAACAGCAAAATCAGCAGGCAGCGTTGGAGCAGCAACACCGAGAGCAACAAGCTGTCATTCAGAAGCAAGAGGCCATCATCCGTGAACAACGAGCGTCTTTGGAACAACAGCAACAGCAGCAACATCGTCAACAACAGGAAATGCAACTGGCCTTGGATGATGCTCGCGCTGAGGCTGAGCGATCGCGCTGCGCCAAAACCATGACCCTGGCATCAGACAACCACTTGGCATACCCGTTTCCTGACCACACCTCTACCCCTGATAATGTGTCACTACGCACCCGCTCGCAACTCAACCTGACAGATGTTCCCTTGACGGAATTTGAAAAGGTGCTGGGACCTGGTCCTCTCCCGCAGAGCCTCCTTGAAGGACTGCTGGAGCCCGACCAGCTGTATCAAAATCTCACTTCCGGCGCTGATCTACCAGACGATGATGAAGATTTCAATGCCATGCAAGAGCTGCAGCGCGGTGGCCTGGGCCGGGAATCACGACACACGGTCTCTCGCAAAGAGCAGCGCTCACTTGCACGTGATAGCCTCAACATGTTCACCGTCAACAACTGGGACCTGGGTCTTCTAGGTTTGGAGATGGGGTTAGAGAACGTGGAAGACTTGGACAATAGTCCGTGCCCGCCGAGCACGGCTAGCGCCGCGCCGCGCACGGGTCCACGAAGCCAACGTCACCACCGGGACAGACCACCGGCCCTGCGCGCGCCCAATATAAACGTATTGGTTGAGGAGCATCGAGATGCTCTCAAACGGACACAATATCATGGCCCGATGGGGCAAAGTGCTGTGAGCAGCGAGCAGCTGCGCCAACTCAAAGCCCAACTCGAAGCTACTCTCATGCTCATCATCCAGCAATGTGCCCTGTGTGCCAGCATCCATGGCCACCGTCAGCAGCCCCAACTAGATGCTGCAGCTGGCCTACTCGCGCGGCTTGCCTCGACCTTCCATCAAGCCCCACCAACGTTGGTGCAGCTTGGTCGCAGCCTTTTTAGTATTCCCGCCTTGCAAGCTGTACCACGTGTTGCCGTGTTAATGCCGGACGTCCAAGCCTGTGGTGAGGTAGCGCGCGAGTTGAGCCGCCGCCGTATCGTTCAAGATCGTTTGGTCACGACCGTTATGGTCGAGCTCGAGGGCCTCCTCAACTTCCCAGAGTTGATGTACCGCCGTCGCCGCCTTGCACATCAAAGCACCCGTCGCATGCCTCCGGAAGAGCTTTTGCTTTTCACCATCCAGCTTATCCAAAACAACGGCGATTGCCAGGCTGCCTTACGTGGGTGTCAGCGTGCGCGAGATCTCAAGGACGTAACACGCAGCACACTCCGTGCGGGGCCTCGGCGCCCAGGTCTGGATGTGTGCATCTATGACCCCCTCCATGCCGCGTTAAAAGGTACACCTTACGCAGAGTGGCTCAGTCAGTACCTACATGGCTTTGAGTCGGACCGTCAAGATCACGAATACGTCAATTACAAAACACAACTGGAACCGTTTACTAAACAGCAGCTAAAGCAACGCCAACTTTTTGGACCTGCTGAGGATCGTGCTGCACAGGCTCTGCGCCAGAGCTTTTTGGAGCGTCAGCAGCGCACCTCGAACCAACCCCTGAGCGTGCCATCGCCTCGCCCTGGCCACCGCAGATCTTCAAACACAGCATCCCCTTCTCCAACCAGCCGCGTTACCCCATCGCGCCCGGCTTCTGTCATTGCTCACCAAGCGCCGCGTGCGATGGTTGACGCTCATTTGGTTGCAACAGAGGCATCACGGGTTGACAAAAGGCGGCATAGCTCCGCTTTGCCTCCGCCAGCCAAGCACGCGGCTTTGTCCGCCGCTAGCCACGAACCGGCCCTGCCTGATCAGTTGCCCCCGCTTTTCGATGCGGAACCCAGCTTTGGGTTGACAACACCACCGCACCGCCCAGCCGTCCCTCGTCGACATGCAACATCTGACCCTTTGCCCCGACGTCAAGCCACCAGCTTTGCAAGTGCGCGTCGCGAGAGTGGCACCCCACCCGCGCTTGGAGAAGGCCTTCGAACTGCAGGAATCGACCTTCTCGTCGCAGCTTCACACACAAATAGTCGATCCATAGGTGGCCTGCGCCCCATGAGTCCAGAGCCCACAAGTGACACACTTCAGCTGCGATTTGAGCCCTCCACGCCAAAGTCACATCGCCCTACTTCGCCCGTCGAACATCCATCGCCAGCCTTCCATGTGGTTGATGAGTCCTCGCCCGTGTCCAACAAGTCGCCTCCCCTGGCCGAACCGGCACAGCGATTGCAGCCAAGGGCTCTGAAAGCGCGCTTGGACGAGGCTTCCACGCTCAACGCCTCGCTTTACCCACGACCACTTCCCGGAACTGGAGGAACCGGCTCAAACTTTGATGCTAGTATTGACATGACGGGCGCTGAATCGCTCATGGCCCTTGCGGCAGGTGGTCTGAAACATCACGATCGGGAATTGTTTGCAGCAGGAAGCCACAAGCATGTCGAACATACGATTGACCGCTACTTTGCCCACATTGGAGCTGATGGAGAGGAGGAGAAGGCTAGCCGGTTTGCATCGAGTCGCGATCCGGGTTCCTCGGCAGCACTAGTCGCGGCGTCTGCCTCAAGTGAAGCCACGGCCAGCTGGCCATTGACCTCGGAGGTGGGGGCAACGAGCCCGCCGCGGCCCCGCCAGCCCAAACGTCGTTTGGAACCCACCCTCATCTCTTCCTCCCACCCCGCTACCAATATGCCTTCAGCCAGCTTCAGTCGGTACGGTCGTCGGCACGTGAACATTGGAAGCACCGGCGTTGCTGATCCCCTGCAGTCTCACCCCTTTGTTTTGTTGTGTCAATGTGTTGTGTGATGCCCTGCTCTTCTCTGGCCCGTTCCGCGAAATAGAGAGGCCAATCGCGTTTTGCTGGAGCACATTCAGCAGGCAGGCGAGCGCTCTAGAAGCCGCCAAGTGCTCGAGCAATTGTTTCACAGGCACCCCGTGCTCAATGCGCATACGCTGGACGAGGTACGGCTTTTCCGCTGTGTGTGCGTGTGTGTTAAACACGCTTCGTGTGTGCACCGAAAAGAATGTGAAGAGTCAGAATCAGAGTCCGAAATTAAGAGTCGGAATCGGACTGAGGGAAAACAAAGATGAGCGGGGACAGCCAAGGGTGGAAAGAGTGTGCTGCCAGCCTTTTATTTAGTCTACTTTTTCCTGTCTTTGTGCCGATAGGTCATGCAACAAGTGCAGTGGTTGGAAGAACATGCCGTTCCTGGAGCAAAACGAGCGAAGCAGAGTGATGCAGCACCCGGGCCTTCGGGCCGACCATCGACAAAGAGGATAGCTCCGACTAAATTGGCCTAATCGTAATGACAACAGTTGTGCAAAGCGCACTTGGTAAATGCCATAATCGAAGAGAGTAACTGTCGCCCACTCACGCTCAACTGAACCATTTTGACACAGTCGTTTGAACAAAGAGGTGGCCCGTCAACGTCAACAAAATTCTAAACTGAGAGGAGCATGCTCCGGCGATATTGACAAACTCAACAGAAGCAAAAAGGGCATAAAGGCGTAAAAGAGTAACAGAGGCAAGGGGACCACAGAAGGAAGCAAAGAAACGATAAAGCGAGGAGGGTGGGAAGCCGGTTTGAGAGCGAGGGGAGGGGGTCTCAAGGGGCACGAATCGGAAGACGTGCAATACATCATACAGAGCCTCTCACCAACACACACTGATCGCACTGCTTAAGAAACATAATCTGCAGCGACTTGGACGACAATAACTCGCATCGCCACTTGGGACTCTAATCAAGGGAAACGGCGGCTTTGAAGGATCATGACGTGCTCTTGAGGGCTGCACCGATGTCACGAACGGCGGCGGCATTGTTGTTCCGCAGATACGTTTGCAATTCCTGTGCCATGTTGGCAAAGGATGGGCGCTCATGGCGGTCGAGGCGCCAGCATGACTTGGCAAGGGCAAAGTAATCTGGGTTTGTATTGGGCACGGGCTCCAAGCGCAATCCTTCACGCACACGGCGCTGCACCTCCTGCGTCTTGACGTCTTCGTAGGGCATGGCGCCGTAGCTGGAGATTTCCCACATAACCACACCATAGGCCTAAATGACGTGAAAATCAGGAACCACAAGAAGTCAAGGGCAACGGCTGTTCAGACAGGAGCGCAAGGTCGAGATGTCGTGGATGAATCAACATCAGATGCGGGAAAAACGGTGACACCTACCCAAACATCTGATTTTTCGGAGAAAATGCGGTCATCGAGGGCTTCAATGGCGCACCATTTGACGGGGAGCTTCATCACCGTCTTGGATTGCCAATAGTCCTGGCCCTCAGGAATCTTGCGTGTGAGACCAAAGTCGGCCACCTTCACCAGATTGTTTTCGGCGACGAGGCAATTGCGCGCGGCAAGGTCCATGTGCACCATGCCCTGGGCCGCGATGTAAGCCATACCCTTGGCAATTTGGACGGCAAAGTTGAGCTGGTCCTCGTACTGGAGCTCAATGTTTTTACTGGCGCAACCCTTGAGGACGTTGCGCAAATCACCGTACTGCAGATACTCGAGAACCATGAGCCAAGGGCGCTGCTGCATGGAAACACCGATGAGCTGAACCAGGTTTTCATGCTCAAGTTCAAGCATCACGGTGGCCTCGGACTCAAAGTCAGTCTTATCCTCGGCGGAGGCACCACCACGAAGCATCTTGACGGCCCGACTGACACGGTTGCCACCATCCTTGCCGTCGCCGTCCTTGACAATTTGGTCCGCGAGATAGACCTGACCAAATTGACCGGCACCGATGGCCTTGCGCGGGATGAGATCAACGCGATGCACCTGCTTGTGAAAGAGGTGATCCGGTGGCGCCTCTCGCTCTCCATAGGGCATAAATGGATTGCCTCCCGTCTTTTTCTGTTCCTCGGCAAAGGCTTTGAAGGCCTCATTGACGGCGGTCGCAATGTCAAATGCGCGCTCGCCCGCACAGAGGAAGACGTGGCAATTGATAAGGTTGAGCGTATCATCCTTTTGGATGAAAGCGAATTGATCCTTGCGCTTGCCCACGACGGTGGTGAAGCTCACGTCCTTGAGGACAAAGGCACCCAGAACCTAGCGATGAGCGCGGTGTGTGGAAGAGAGAGGGAGAGAGTGTGTGTGAGAGAGCAGGAAAGTCAGAGGTCAAGCGTCACAGTACGACGGGAGGGTAGAACAACGGCACAGCAAGGCCTCTCGGACCTCGTGGGAAAGGGATTCGAAAATCTTGATACCCTCAGTCGCAACATGCACAAACACGCCCTGAGGCGCAGCCTTGAGCTTGAGGGCCTGGTTGGCCGCGTTTTGCACCACGTCGATGCCCTTGAGTTGATCGACGACAATTGCGCCCAGGTAGGTGGCTTCAAAGACGCCCATGATGGCACCTAAATCATCACAACAAGGTCACGGAAAAAGAGGGCAACAAGTGGTAAACAGGGTACACCATAGCCTGGGAACGAACGAACCACTTGTCATGTCAGCTTGCTTGGCGAGTTTGTTTGAATCGACCTGTTCAGCCGACTGGCCGTCGAGGATGGCTTGCATGGCCTTCTCTTGTTCCTTGGCCTTGATTTCAGCCACAAAGGCCTTTTGGGCGGCGTCGATGCTGCGACGAATGGAAGGTTGATCGTCTGCTAGATTCTCTGGCAGGGTAACCGCGGTACAGCTCATCTTATCCAGGCGACGATCATGGATAATGTAGGTGAAAAGAGGGGGTGTATCGTCCTCGAGGCGCTTGGCAAAGCTAATTTCGCGAATGTGGCAGATCTGCAAGGGCAGCTCGTGCTTTGAGGATTCCAGGGCAAAGGCCTTGTCATAAATGTTCAGGTTGACCTCCATGGGTTTGCTGTTAAGCTTGCGAATGCGGGAAGCAGCTTCCAAGATGACTTCATCCCCCTTGGGACTGCTGACATTGACAATGCCGATCAGTTTGACCGAGTAGGACTGTTGCAGGTTGCCCTTTTCCAGCGTAGTCGACTTGGCGGTCGATTGTTTCAGAGCGTCCTTCTTGGACGTGGACTTGCGACGCTTGCTCTTGCCTTTGAGAGAATGGGTGTGCACCAGACGGGGATCAAGGGGTTGGGCATGTGAGAGCAGGCAATGCGCATGTCTTTGCGAGAGAAAGCAGAATGGCGACACGCGCGAGTGGCCGAGCAAAAACGCAGCAACACACACACACACACACACACACACACACACACACACACACCTGGCTTGGGCTCGACGGTGATCTCCCCCTTGAGAGCTTTGAAGGCTTCGTTGATGGCAACGGGGATGGCATGTCCATCGCGCGCGATACGAACTGTGTGACAGGTGATGAGACGCATCGACTTGTCGTTTTCAAAAAAAGAGACCTGCTCGTGTGAATGGGCGCAACGGAATGGCAGCGTGAGTGCGGGCGCACAAAAGAAGATGAAAAGCCGTCAAGGGGATAAATGCCTACCAGTTGTTGATCGTAAGCGTCTTGAGCCACAAACGAGACTTCTTCAATATTGACCTCCTTGACCACGTCGCAGGTCTTGGCGTCAATCAGATACAAACCAAGCGTGGTGACCTAGAACAGGCGATGCAGATGACAGTCGCAGAAGATTGAGTCAGCGTGGGTCAAAGTCGCCGTCAAAAAAGGGGAAGGCAGGGGGGAGGGCAGGCACGGATACCTTGAGATGAATGGGTTTTTCCTTGAGGTGGAGCGAGCGGAGACGTTCCACGGCGTTACGGCACACGTCGTTGCCGGTTCCAGCCTTGACGGGGACGGAGCCAACATATTTGACGTTGAAGCTATCAATCTCCGTGCCGAGATCAACGCCATCAAGAGCGGCCTCAAGAGACTGAGCGTTACCCATGTTTACCAGATTCGGCCGCCTGCTGATGGCACTACAACAAGCTTCCTATATAGCAGCCCGCAACAGAGCAGTCAGGCACCGAGGTCACGGTGAAGACCAGCCCGGACACGGCTGTCTTTTGGGGGGGGAGAGCGAGATGGAGAGGCAAAGCCCACGTCGCAGGATGACCTTTTCCAGCCACAACCCAGGAAGAAGAAGGATGACGGGTCATCCAAGGCCCGCCAGCTCCAGCCTCACAAGAACAGCCAGGCAACGGCGACGACGGAAGAAGACGAACCAAGCGTCGGCGTCGGCGTCGGCGTCGGCGTACTACCACTGACTGCGCCAGTCAAAGGGGGCGGAGCTAACAGAGAGAGAGAGAGAGAGAGAGAGAGAGATAAATGGAGAAGTCGAGAGAGTGTATGAACATAAGCGTCAAACTCAGAGATGAAGATAAAAGCGAAGAAAAAACACAACCATCATCAAGCCACATCCAGAGGGACGTACAAAGCGTTATACCAAATCAGAGAGAGACCCACATGCCCTTTATAAACCAAGAGAGTATGGCCAAGCTTGATGCACTGAAACACAAACAAAGCCACACACAATGTGTAGTGTGTGTAGTTTTTACATCCGAAGTCGATCACAAGCGTCGTGTTGTGTGTGTTGGGTGTGTGGTGTGTGTGGTGGGCTGGCTGTACGAGTGTCCCGATCGTGTTGGGCATTGGGGCGTCATCAAGTGCCGGTTGAGCTGCAGCAACCTGCTCGCCGGATCCAGGCTCATCTCCACCATCTGCAAATTCCACCACAACACCATCCATACGACTCGACCATACGGCAAGGGAAAAAGGAGAGGTCTTTTTGGTTACAACACGTGTTGAGAACTAAACAATGTTTGATGAAATACCGGCTAAAGGCGTCACATGCTTTTACACGTTGCCGATCGTTTTTTTTTTTTCTCGTGACACTTGACGGCGACTTCTGCTGCTGCTGCTGCTGCTGCTGCTGGTGGTGCTGCTGGTGCTGCTGGTGCTGCTGCTGTCGTTGCTGTCTGCCCCGGCCTTTGCTCTTCTTTGCGACTCATTCAGTTTGATGAGCAGGGCTGGGTCTAAAGCGTCGCTGTCAGAGAGGGCCTTGGTAGCAGCCAAGGCCGTCTGGATTTGTAAACTTTGAACCTGGCTGCCGACATGCTCGCCACAAGACGGGCTTGAGCGCTCTGGCCCACCCTTTGCTAGCCCATGTGCGGTCTCAGGAGCAACGGTCAACCCTGCCCAGGTGCTTAACCTCTTCTCACTGTCATCATGAGTGAGACTCCCGGCACGCCCACTCCGTCGGATGCCGCCACCGCCGCCCCGTTGACGCTCGGAGACTCTCAACTCAGCAGCACCGTGGCCACCACGACCAACTCCAACCCGCTTTCATATCAGCTGGATCTGGGTGACGCGTCCACGCTTCTCAATCTGGACGACATTATTGTCCCCTGCACCTCTTGTGATCAGTTGCGCTCCGTAAGTTCCCTGTCCCTCAAAACCTCTCACCCTCTTGCATCGCCTGTCACCTCGCTGCCGTTGACGCCCCTTGGTCCCTTTGCCTGGTTGCATCTGCCGTGTAGGAACAAGCACAGCTCCGTGAGCAAATACAGGTGCTGCAGACAAAGAGTGACAAGGTCAAGCTCGTGCTAGAACGCGCCAAGCTCCTGCAATCACGCCTGGAAGAAAGGTTTGTTCTCGCCCGTACCAAACGCTTCTCCGATCCCCCAATTTCCACATGTACTGGCTCTTTTCGTGCTGAACACACTCCTCTGTGAACACCCGCCTTGCTTCTCTCACACCCACGATCTTTGTCCCCGGTGCATATAGTCAAACACAACAGAAGCGCATCCAAGACCAACTCAACGCCAAGGACAAGGAATGCCTGCGCTACCGTCGTGACGCCGATTCCCTGCGTCTCCAGCTCCGCCAGGCCTCGGCGAACACTTCTCAGACTGCCGGACCCGTGACGACCGCGCCCCCTGCCCTAACAGCTACCCCACACACCGCCACTAGCTCGCCTGCAGAGACTGCAGCACTACAAGCCCAGTTGACCCGGATTGAAAAGGAACTGGATACTTGCCGAATCGAACGCGATGCCAGCCGTGCCAGTGCCGAACAGCTGCAAGCTGCCCTCCAGGATGAGCACGCGGAACGGGACAAAAAGCTCGAGGCTCTACGTCGGTCCAGCGAATCGGCTCGCCAACAGCGAGACAAAGCCCAAACGGACCTCAAGGCCACCAAACAGCTCTTGTCCGAGCTTCGCCGCGAACTTGCGGAGGCCCATCGCTCGCGTGCCTCGAATCAACGAACCGTGGCCCTGCAGACAGATGCGCCGAAGCACTTGAACCCCAAAGCCACGAGCGCCACGAGCATGCTCGATGCACTTGCTGATGCCAAAGCCGTCAAGACTTTAAGCAGTCGTGTCGAGACCCTTACGGCTGAGCTCACCGCCAAGCAGCAGCAGCTGACCGAAGCCCGGCAAGAAAACGCTGCTCTTGAGACACGATTAATGCGCCTCGAGGCCCTCCTACACAAGCACAACGTGTCTGCTTATGAAATCACCATTGCCCGTCACAAAGACCACAAGACAACACCCCTTGCCAAGGATCGGCAGGCTGTCAAACAGCGTGCCGCTGCCACGCCCGACCCCAAGGGTGGCATCAAGGGGGGTGCCCAATCCACCAGCCAGTCTAGGCGGCCGTCTGAAGCTACGTCGACGACACCAGCAGGCTCTTCACGAGACTCGTCTTCATCCCACTCTCAGCCCCAGTCGCAGTCACAACCCAAATTAAGCCCTCCCCCGACTCCACCTTCTCCCGCCAACTCAACAGAACCAGAAACTCGAGCCTGGTCTGATGCCGCATCGGACCAGACTGGCGCCAATAGCCCCCTCAGCCTGGACTCCACGCCCAACTGGTCCACCACTTCTCCACCTCTAGCAGAGCCTCCCACTCGACGCAAGTCAGGATCAGCGCCGGCCCCTGACGCACCTGGCTCTCAAGCAACCAATGCGTCTGATGCCCCGCCACCGAAGCGCCCAAAACATGCTCCCCCAGCAATCCCAAGCCCGTTGGCTCACCCGAGGGCTTTTGAGCCGAGCGGCGATGCCTCCTCACAGTTTGACCTGCCCAAGAAGCACCTGTTTCCTGCGCGCCTCGACGATATCCCCCTCGTTCGCGGTAAGATCACGACAACCTCCGTGCTCCCCGCTGCTCGTTCATCTGCAAGCCCCTTGAGACAAGGTCTGACCCTTCGGGCACCTATTGTTTTTGCAGATGGCTCCGTGGACACTCTCGGTTCGCTTCTTCGCAACGCATCTCGTCGGGTGGCTTCCCCACCCACAACCAGAGTTGCCCCGCGCAGCACGCTCGCCTCAACAGGACTGACAGCGCCCGGAGCAGCTGCCGCACCTAGCCCAAAGCAATCTTGGGAAAAGCTGGTCAAGCAGCACCTAGGGCGGTTGCACCGAAGCGACACCTATCAACCTAAACAGCTGGCGCAAACCCTTGCCGCCTGCAACCCGAGTGATGACCAGTTGCTTCTGTTTGCCAGCCGGCTGCTTGAAGTTGTCAATAACAGCAGTCATGATATACAAGCGTTTGGGCGCCAAGAGCGTCGTTCTGCTCAAGCCCTGCTGGCCCTGGTTGACGCCTGCAACCGCCGTGCACAATTGCTTGACCTCGTCGACTTTATGGCCTGCAAATGCGTGACTGCCAAGACGTGGTCCAGCTGGCTAAAACTTCCGCCGCGCTGCTTGCGCATCCTGCTACACGCCGTCGCGCTGGCAGAGCGTCGTGGCAACCCGGACGCCCAAAAGTTGCGCGCAGCCACCTTGGCCTTGATCAGAGATGCCTTGGTCTCCACGCGGACTGATTTGGATCGTACCATGGTGCTCCTGAGCGTACACGCCGCCCAACCAGCGTGGCTGGCGCAATGGCTCACACGCGTTCCAGCCACCTTGGCTCAGTCATCCTGGACAGATCGCATCGATCACCTAGCTTTGCTCTCAGCTGCTACCTTTGCTCGCGCTTCGTGTTCGGCAGCCGAGCTGGGGGTTGCTGAAAACTTACACCAAGCGTTGCTGGCCACTCCCGAGCTGACACAAGCTGTCAGCGCATTCATGGGCCAGGTGCGCAGCGTAGCCGCACCAGCCCTGCTGACTCGCAGCGTTGACCACCCTGCGTGCCTGAGTACCCTCATCACCCTAGTACAAATGTCTGAGTTTGCCTGGAACTATGAACATGTCTTGAGCGACGAGTTTTATGACCAACTGTCCACCAAGCTGCAGGCCGGGGATAGCGCTGAGCGCGCCCTGTTATGTTTGCTGTGTGAGGTTGTGGTAGCAGGCGTGCGAGACGGTGTGTATCGTCAGCCAGGCCTGGTGGCTGAGGCCTTGGACCATCTCTTGGGCATGCTGTGGACAGACATATTGCAACAAGGCCAAGCCACCGTCACGTTGGCGATGGTGCAAGAGATCATCAACAAATCAGCATTTCGCGAGCTGCAAGCACACCAGACCGACTTGCGCCATATGCCGCTTCTGAACGAGCTCCTGGCAACCAACTGACGACTCACGACTTGGCTCTCTTTATATGCACGTAGGCTGGCCATGACCGCACTCATCTGGACTGGCAGTCGAGTGCAGTGATCAAACAAATAAAATACCTTTAGGGTCCTTCGCCTCAGCGAGATCTGACCTGCCCTTTGGGCAGGAATAGAGTATTTATCAGGAATGCAAACTGATAGTGCATGGTGTTTCCGCCAAACGCGATTCTGTCATTATTTAAACTTGCCAAGCTCTCGGGTCGGGTCAGGTAGCCTTGTCGGGACTGCCAAATTCAAAAGATGATCAACTTGCCGACTTTATGGAGGTCCATAACGCCGAACTTGCGACGCACATGGGCCACGCTGAGAAAGCAAGCCAACAATTCGTCACACAAGTAGAGAAAATAGAGTATGCAACTACTCAAAATGCCAGCGTTTAAAGAAAAACAACCAGAGCACACTACAAGAGGCAGAAGGGCCAGAAACGCGAACGAAACACGAATTTGAGCCTCCGCGAGCGTGGCGGGGTGACACAATCAGCAGAATCATGTCTTTGGTTTCGACTATCGGGCGCGATGAACAAGAATTCGGGTACAACAACGACACGCACGCACAGAGCAAGCAACCAAAACTCAAAAAGAAAAACAGAAAGAAAGAAAGAAAGAAGAACGCAAACGAGTGTGTCGAGTGAAGAATAGAACCCAAAACAAATTAAACCAAAAAATGGACATGACCAGCGGCTTGCTGGCCTTTACATGCTGGCCAGCACGGCGCCGATATCACGGATGGTGGGAGAGTTGGCGCGTGCTTTAACAGCGAATCCCTCCAGGGATTTGGTGGCCTCTTTAAACGTGGGCCGCACCGCAGGGTCCTGTCAAACAAACGAGGCGGTCGAGAAGTCGTGAGGTTTTACATTAACCGCGGCGCTGACTATCTCCCTCCATCATTCGCAAGCGATACTCACGTCTTGCCAACAAGATTCGGCGAGGGCAAAAAAGTCATCCTGCATGCCGTCTTCGGGCTTTGCAAGGCGATTGCCGTCCAGAATGTGCTTACTGACATCACGATTCTTGACGCCGGCATATGGCAGTGCACCATAGGCGGCGATCTCGTGCAGCGTCACACCAAAAGCCTGCATTTATGCAACATCAAAGTGGACGTGTGAGCGAGTGATTGCCAACTGGGCTTTGTTGAGCTCGCAACGCACTTACCCAGACATCCGACTTTTCCGAAAAAACCTGTAGCGAGGCAATGTGTGCAAGAAAAAGTTCGTGCCAGGTCGTGATTTGATGCGCTTCGGCATTAGCGGTATAGCGAGGCGTCTACATGCGTACCTTGGTCTTCATGGCCTCAATGGCCATCCATCGAATGGGCAATTTGGCCGTTTTGCGAAGCGTGTAGGTGTCCTTTCCGGGATCATAACGACGAGTGCTGGAGGACGCGCAAAGGGCACAAGAAGATTGAACACACGGAAAAAGCCCAAAATTTCAAGGTGAGCTGCGTACAATGAGCTGGTGTGCTTGAGTACAAGTCCAGCGACAGGCGCAGAAGTACAAAGCATCTACGCACAGGCCGAAATCAGCCACTTTGCAGCGGTTGCCCTCGCTGATGAGCACGCTGCAACGAAGGAGAACAACAGGTGAGACAAGATACCTGACTGTTTGCAACAAACAGGGGGAAAAGAAAATCAAAGTAGGGCGTACTTTCGGGCAGCCAAATCCATGTGAACATAGCGCTGCTGTGCGATAAATGCCATGCCACGGGAAATTTGCACGGCAAAGGCCAACTGCTCGAGGTAGGCCAGGCGGAGAGACTTCTCCTTGCAAGTTTTGAGGACTTCGCGCAAATCACCATACTATGGGCGCGTTGCCGCAAAGGGAAGGTAAGAACACCCGCTGATAGAGGTTGAGCCCAAGCTCTGAAACAAAAAAAAGGGGCACAGTGATCTGACGCACCTTCATAAACTCAATGACACAAAGCCATGGCCGCTGTTGCATGCTAACACCAAGAAGCTGCACAAGGCAATTATGGCGCAGGGCAAGCATAACCTCGCTCTCCGCCGTGAACTCGGCTGTATTGACACATCGGCAAAAGGATGAGGCGTGGGTGAGCGGAGGCCTACGCATCAACAATTGGCTCAACGGCAAACCCGTGCCTCTGCTGAACGCACCAATGTCTTCAGCTGAGGCTCCCTGGCGCACTGTTTTGACGGCAACCTGGTTGCCCTTGTATTTGGCCAAGTAGACTTGACCGAATTGACCAGCGCCAATGGGCTTGCCAGCAATGAGGTCTGAGCGGTGCAGTTGGTGCTCGAAGAGGGGACCGCGCACCGTCTCACGCTCGTTGCTGACGGGTGCAAACGGATTGCCGGCGCGGGCTTGGCATGCCTTGAAGGCTTGGCCAATGACGGCGGTGATGTCATGAGCATTGAACGTCTCGTAGAGATGACATGTGATGCGCTTAAGGCGGGTGTCCTTGTTGATAAAGGCAAAGACCTCCTTTTTGGACCCCGCAGTGGTGCAAAAGCTAATATCGCTGATTAGAATGGAGGTGATGACTTCCTGTAGGCAGGGGCAAAGGCATTCCAAAGCATCTTGTGTCAGAAGCGCTGCATGTTTGAGCATGGCGGCAAACAGGGGTCCGTGTGGCGACTTACGCCGGTTAAACCTTCGATGGTGCGAACACCTTCCTCTGAGATGGTCAATACGACACCTTCGGCATACTTGTTCATGGACTATTGACACGAGCCAGATCGAGTCAGTCAGCACGGCCAGGTCATCGACTGCGTGACCAAAGTGAAAGTTTACTCACGCGAGCCACGTGGAGCGCGTGATCAACGACTGGCTTGCCCTTGAGCTCGGGCACAGGCACGCTGCCGATGTACTTGGCATCATAAACACCCAGAGCTATGCGACGCCCGATCCGACCGCCAGATGATGCCATGGACGGAAAACGAGCAAATGAGAGCAGAGCTATCACGCCATCCCACAGAACAAGGGGGATGCATGCGATTGCGTCATGATCGGGGAAGATGTGATGAATAGGTCAACTAACCGTTGGATTGGGCGCCCATGCCAACGACCACCCCGAGCTCTTGCATGACATCCTGGTTGCCCTGGGATTCTTCGAGGGCTTGCCGGGCAGCCGCGAACGCAGTCGCAATCATTTCAAGAATCTCGGCACCCTTGGAACGACGACTTTGAAAAGCATGGCAATACTTGAGGCCCAAACGCGCATCGTTGGTAATCACAAGCATCATTTTGCTGTCTTTGGGGTGAACAGCGGTGAAAGAAATCTCCATGACGGGTATAGACTTGATCACGTTCTAAAAAGCACGAGAAGGGACAGGACACGAGAGTTTTGTGACTTGCAAGCGCCAGTGAACCAGCAACCACGAGGAGGAACATACGTCTGATTTGTTCTCAATCACATCCACCTTGGTGCTCATGATCAAGAGGTCGACGGGACGAGCTTCTGAATTGAGGGTCTGATGCCCAGAGCCAAATGTCAGGCAATGAATCGAGCATGAAATGTCTTTGCAAAGGATCAAAGAAGCAAAAGGAGCAATGAAGAAGGATGCACACCTTGATACGCTGGTAAGCGTCGAGGGCAACCTCGTTGCCGCGGGGCTCGTTGACGGCAACGGAGCCCAGATAGCGAGCTTCGTAGGTACCAAGAGCCACTGCGAGCGATCAACCATCGTTTGACAGTGAGGGGTGGGTGCTTGTGGAAGGAGAAACTGTGATCATGAGAGGAAACAGACCGGCTTTCATTGATTTGCGCTCTTCGCGCTTGATGGCCGCCGCTTTGGCCAGGGCTTTCTTCTTTGAGCCGGCTCGACCCGGTCTTTTGCTGTCCAACTGTTTGCTGTAAAGCATAAATGCTTCATTGAGGGCTTCTGGGATGCGATCAACTTGCTTCTTGACCTATCAGAACATGATCCAAAGGGGGAAGACGATATTAAGTTTTGCGCTGCCGGACAGAGAAGCGATTGTGACCTGATGCAGCGAGGGCCAACCTGGAAGGCATGGCACATGTACAGATTGATATCTGGCTCATAGGTCACGTAGGCAAAGAGCTATCGTTGGGGGGGCAGCCGGAGCCAGGTCAGATTCCGGTCGGCGGTAAGGCAGGGGGGCTACATCATCTCGAGAGAAGTGTGATGACGGAAGCGCCAAACCTTCTTGTCTTCGGGGTCGATCGAGACAAACGAGACGTTGCCAATAGAGGCTGATTTGATAGCCTCCTGGTGGTGTTGATCATGTTTGGCAGACGAAAAAAAAACAAAAAACACGCGCGTTGTTGAAACCAAGAAGAGTTGGTGAGACCACGCATGTTTGGGCACCGGCTGTGGAAAGGAGCAGCACCGCCGAACGTACGCCGCTTTTGCCCTCCAGTACAAAGACACCACGCTCTGTGACAACGAGCTGGACGCGACGCAGAGCATGTTTCATGGCCTATAGACAGCACACCATCAAACGTTTAGGCGGGAGCGGGGGCATGTGATTGGGGTGGCGCCGCGAGCGCGTGTTGGGGCGACGTACTTTGATGCGAAGAATGGCATCGGCGCAAACGTCGCTACCCTCGGGATGCTTGACGCTGACCGACCCCATGTAGGCAGCGGCAAAGTTACCAAGCTCGATCCCGCCGGCAGCCCCCATGCTGATATCTAAATCATCTTCATCGGCTGACGGTGGGGTCGCTGGTGGAGCCGCCATGGTCTGATGCGCCAGGCATGATATTCAAGCAAGGAAAGGAGGTAAGGCGAGAGGTGGCGACGGGACAAGCAAGCATGGCAACCCCTCATCACCAGCTGGGCAATGGCTGGAGCGGTCAATCCAGGAGAGAAAGGTTGCGCTCCTACCAAGGTTGTTGATTCGGTGTCCCCCACCCCGAGCCAGGCCAGGCAGGGAGGGACCAAGAGAAAGCTGTTTTGACAACTGAGGCCGATGCCAAGAACAAGGCGCTCGAGCCCCACTCTCACGCTACGATCTTGAGGCAGCCAATGGAACCTTCCTAACCCTGGAGTGCACAACGCGATCGGCACAACGCGATCGACATTCAAGCAAAATACCATGAGCTGCCGCATCGGCCTTCACGAGCACCCATCACAAATGCAGGTTTGAGCTACACACACTCAGCCAAATGCACATGATAAAGAAGAGCCCATCAAATCAACGCCCTCATCTGCACACCACAGCCCGAATGACCTTACAACCCCCTGCCACCCCGCCGTCCCGCTGTCAATCGCAGGGCTCACAGAAAGCGAGAACAAGAGGAGGAGGAGGAGAGAGGAGAGAGAGAGAGAGAGGGGCGGAGAGGGAAGCGATACCGAACCCAAAACAACAAAAAAAAACGAGACTTGTTGCTTCTCTCTCTCTCTCTCTCTCTCTCTCTCTCTCTCTCTCTCTCTCTCTCTCTCTCTCTCTCTCTCTCTCTCTCTCTCTCTCTCTCTCTGTCTCTCTCTCTCTCTCTCTCTCTCTCTCTCTCTCTCTCTCTCTCTCTCTCTCTCTCTCTCTCTCTCTCTCTCTCTCTCTCTCTGTCTCTCTCTCTCTCTCTCTCTCTCTCTCTCTCTCTCTCTCTCTGTCTCTAATGGCTCCGAGCCACGTTACCAAATGTGAGATGTCGGGCAATTAGATCTATTATCGTGACCGCTTTCGCCGGCTGCCGATTACTCAATCGCCCCGACGATTCACTGACACCGGACGACTGGATCACATCAGCAACATTGATGATGATGATGATGCGGATGGCGGCGCAGCGACTGCAGCGACTGCAGCTGCTTGGGTTGGCGAAGCGGCAGGCAAACGTCGCTGGAATGCGGGCGATGAGCACTGTATCGCTCTCGAGCCATGGGTTTCAGTATGTGACTGAGAGTGAGGTGCAGCAAGTGTTGACGTACGACGCCCTGATCCCCACCATGGCCCAAGCTCTGCATGCCTTTGCCATGACGGACGCGGTGCAGCAGGTACGCCACGATGCAAAGCGGCAAAGCAAACATTGGAAAGGCTCAGGCTCAGGCTGATAGCCCAGCCCCACCCCCGTGCTCCGCTTTGGCCGTTCTTCTGCCTCACCTCGTCTTGTGCAGCCCACCCGGCAAGCCTTGATTCTACCAGACAATAACGGCTTTATTGGATCCATGCCGGCATTTGCGTACGTTGCCCCCAAAAGTCCCGCCTTTGCCTGGCGTTGGAGCTTCTGTTCAATGACCGGCTTGGTCTTGTGCCTGATGTTTGCGCGCCTGAACTGCTGTTCAATAGTCCCGCCAGTGGTGCCGGCCTCAAGATTGTCTCCTTCTTCCCAGAAAATGCCGCCCGCAGCCTGCGCACTCACATGGCTCATATTTTGATGTTCGTTCATTCCCTCTTTGACTGCATCATCGACTGCGCGGCAGTTCTGCCAGATGGACCACCGCTTGGCAACGCTGGGCGACAATTGCCCCTGCTCCTGACCCCTTTGGCCTTGTTGTTAGGTATGATACAGAGACCGGCGCCTTAACCGCCATGCTCGAGGGCGAAGAAATTACAGCCATGCGCACAGCTGCTTGCTCTGCCGTCTCGGCTCAGCTTCTGGCTCCACTAAAAGCACGCAAAGCCGCCATCATTGGCACTGGTGTCCAAGCTCAAACTCACATCCAAGCCTTGTGCACCGCGCTCAATCTTCAAGACGTGTGCATCCATGGCCGCTCCCGAACCAAAGCCAACGTCCGTATCCACCCCACACCATATCATCAAAAAATAATGCATGCCTGGCGTGCGTTTGACTCCCGCCTGCCAGACTGTTCACGTCCACAATGACTGGGTGCATTGCGCATTGCTGCAGGCACTAGCCTGCCTTCTCGACTCCCGCTTTCCTGTCCGCGCAACAGACACGCTGGAAGAAGCCCTAGATCAAGCAGATGTCGTGGTCACCGTCACTTCTTCACCAAGTCAGTCAAGCATCAGCCCACAATTGCAGGCCCTACGCCTCCAAGCCCACTGGTCATCTCGATGAACACAGCCAGCCAACGCTCTGTCCCTGTCTTGTGCTTCGTCTTGCTTCAACAGCCCCGGTTCTAGGCTCCCAAAACCTGAAAGCAGATGCACACGTCATTAGCGTCGGGGCCTGTCGTCCTGATTGGTGTGAGGTGTGTACACACGCATCATAGCGCCGCACCTACCTGCCCGGCCCTTGCCCTGTCCCTACCGTGCTTGCTCTTTCCACAGTTCATTTGAATTGGGCCAGGTGGAACGTGAGGTCGTCTTGGAACGTCAGGTCTTTGTTGATAGCCAAGATGGCGCTTGGAAGGAAGCCGGTGACATTATCCAATATCAACCCGCGGTTCGTGATTCTCGCCTCGTCGCTTTGCGTGTGTGCCCCGTGCCCTACATGATTTCGATTCTCCCTTTCGTTTTGTGTTCTCATGCGACATTTGCCAGGTGACCCGAGAGCTGGGCGAGCTTGTGGGTACGGATACCAGCGCATTGCGCAGTGAACCGACTTTTTTCAAGTCTCTCGGCATGGGCATTGAAGATGTGTACGCAGCACGCCTCGTGCTCGACATGCTAGCCCAAGAACAACAGTCGCCATAGTGCCATCTCGCACGTGCACTTGCATTTATATCATACTGAGTGGTATGAACTCTGAATAATTAGACCCGGTGTCTGACACGCGTTCGTCCTTAAAGAGTGACAAGTCATCGCTCCAGCTGGCAAGGTTTTAGTGCTCGGACATGCATTCGCCTCAAAGACCCGTTGCATTGAATAATGATAAAATTTTCAAGAGCGCACATGTCGCCACCTGCAAGCCAATCGTGATGAAGAGGCACTTGCTCCTCATGTCTAAGACGGCGCCTGCTACTCAACATCATCAAGAAAGTGAAACTTGGAGCGAACGTTGGCCATGTATGTGGTGTTCATGAGGGCATTCTTTTGCCGAGCTGCCGAGGCATCGTCTTTCAGGGTCGCGGGCCGTGTCAGCTCAGCCAGGTCGGGAGCTCCGTATCGATCTCCACCAGTTTCATCGCCTGAAGCGGGCGTGGCTACAGTGCCTGCACTTGGTGGCGCTGCGCCTTCCCCGCTTGGGCTGGCGGGCAGATTGGAGGCGGTGATATCTTTGGACGCATTTAAGCGACCCACCTCATCCACCAGGCTAAGGTCCAAGCTAGCAACGGCCATGGTCCCTCGTTGAAGAGCTACCACCCAACTGGTTTAAGCAAGGCCAGGCCCGATTCATGAGAGGGGACATTGGGTGCCGTGAGCTGCCACGCAAACATTCAACCAGACAACGTTGCCCACCCGGGCAAATCAGTCACTTACGCTTGCGCAGCCTTGTGATCATGTTGGGTAGCCAAGACGACGGGATGCAAGGCCCCCGCATCACCCTTGACCTCAACCTCAAATTCATTGTTCTTGCGCGTGGGCTTGACTTTGGACAAACCCTATCAGGACAAGTCGATAAAGCCAAGGTGATGCACGGCTCGGGACAAGAGAGAACAAACATATCATTGACAGGGAGGAGTCAAAGGGAAGACAAGGCAACAGGACAGGGCAAGAGGAACAATTGAATTCAACGTCCAGGCGATGTTGCCGAGGGAGCAGGTTTGTGCGAATCAAGTTGCACCCGGACACACCGTCAACGTCAAGGCTTCGGCAAAGCTTTGACCCTCAAACCGCTCCAAGCGCAACCCCATGGCGCCTGGAGCAATGCGAAGCATAAAATAATCATAGCGTGGCTTGCGCATCAAACCAGGGCGCACCCGGTCCAAGAAGCCGTCCGCCAGAATATACCACTGACTCGTCTCCGGAGCCGTCTGCACCAAGCTCGCCATGTCATGAAGTGGGCGGCGAGAGAGCATCAAAGCTTGCACCCCAGTGTCACCGGGTGCAGTATCGGTTGCTCCTTCGGGTGAAGCCTCGGGTTCAGCAGCCACCACGGTGCTGCGCAAGTTGGAATCCAGCATCTGATCAAACTCGCTCCGAGACATTGTCTTTCGTGGTGCAACCTGCATCATACCCAAAAGAAGAGAGCGCGCAGATTAGTGTTTTATGGGCAACATTGATAGCCAGTCGGACATGATCAACATGAGAGCAAATGAGGACAGTGCCACGCTGAACAATATGGCACCATCTACAGATATGTAAGGTCACAACGCCACGTACCGGCATGCCTGATTGGCGCCGTCCAGCAACGAGATCGGCTGCAGCATCGGGTAGCATGGAGGTGCCGCGCGTTCGTCGCAAACCAACGTCTGCCGCTGTGTTTTGGCGCTCTCGGCCACTTGTATTATCGTTTACGTTTGCGGCAATTTCTGCAACACCCGGATCTTGGTGCGAGTGCGTCGAGGTTGGATTAGGTTCTACGGCGATTGGGGCTGCATTGGATAATGATGTTTCGTCGTCGCCTTTGTCAGGTTCGGATGCTGGCTTGGAGGCAAGTGATGCAGATGAGTTATCGGCGTTTGGGTGACTGTCGGTGGACGCTGGGGCCTGGATGGGAGGAGTCTCGCGGTGACGCTGTTGCAACGGGCCGAGATGCTTTCGAATGAGGTGCTTGTGACCGAGGGAAGTAATGCTGAGCTGCGTGAAGAGGTCGTCCAGCTCTGTCTCCAACAGGGTTTGGCCATCAATCTGCATGGCACGCATGGTGTCGTAGTAGGCCTCAAAGCTGCTGGGCAGTGCATCGAAGAAGGCAATGCAACCCTCGGTGTCTGTTGCTGCGACCAGGCTCGCGGAATCGGAGGCGTGCGTCATGACGCTGGGTTTGGTGACAACAGCACGTCACCACGCGTCCCAGCGGGGCAAGATCTTAGCAGACCTTGGCTGCCCCAGTTCAGATATGACCAACCAGCCGCCGGCGTCTCTTGTCGCCCGTTGAGCTCGCTCGCGCCCACAGACACGAAGCGCTCGAGCAGTTTGGGCTCTAGTGGAACCGCCACCGATTGTCCGTTGCGCTCACATCTGTTCCCAACGAGCCAGCTTTGCAATCGTCGTCGTAACCACGCTTCCTCCAAGCAAGTTCAACCATGTAACCATATAACACCGCCTCGTTCCACAGATCGCCCCTCCTCTGCCACCCACACTTGGGAGGAGTCCAGAGATATGCCAGCGTTCTCTTCCTTTTTTTTTTTTTTTTGTTGGTGGTCGATGACAAGTTGGAAGTTGCTCTTAAAATTGGGTGTGTGAGGTGTGTGAGTGTGTGTGAGTGTGTGAGAGTGTGTGTGTGTGTGTGTGTGTGTGTGTGTGTGTGTGTGTGTGTGTGTGTGTGTGTGTGTGTGTGTGTGTGTGTGTGTGTGTGTGTGTGTGTGTGTGTCTGTGTGTGTGTGTGTGTGTGTGTGTGTGTGTGTGTGTGTGTGTGTGTGTGTGTGTGTGTGTGTGTGTGTGTGTGTGTGTGTGTGTGTGTGTGTGTGTA
>NW_001865068.1:379727-381498 GCF_000002865.3 Monosiga brevicollis MX1
CTTCTTTGGTCTTCAACCATGGACGGCAGTGTCGACACCACTGATGCTCTTCTAAAACACCGGGCATGGCCAGGGGTCCGTTGGCAAGACCTACCGCAACCAGCTGGCCACGGCATCGTATGCCACAATCATAATGCCTCCGCCGGGACCCAGGCGCACCATGCGCGGTCCCAAGCCCTTGTAAATGGCGGCAAGGCCCTCAGTGCGTAGAATCGATACTAAACTGGGGATGGCGTAGCGGTACTGCGTGGCTACGGCTCCAGCACTAGCCATTTGCTGGTTCTGCATGCGCGACTTGACCACATCAAAGGGCGTTGCCACTAGCACTCCCAGGGTACCGCCAATCACGCCAGATACAAAACGCTGGAGTTTGCCTGAGGTTGAGGTTGGCCAGATCAACAGACACGACGTCAGAGGTGCATTGTGAGAGAGCATGCCATGCATGAGAGCCATGCATGAGAGCCAAGGCTTCTCCCCTGGCAGGCCTGGACGTACTATTGGTATTCTCGCCCTTGGAAATGAGGTTGCGAACCAGACCAATGCAAGCAAAGTAAGTGCCGTTCCAGCCGGCATTGCGCAAAACCATGGGTTCAATGCCACGATACAGGCCAGCCACGCCCTCCTTGGCCAAAAGCTGTCGTGAGCAGTCCATGGTCGACTGCTCGCGTCAAAAGCAACCGTGAGGTGTTTGTCGTGAATTCGGTCTCTGAGACTCGAAACATTCAAGGGCCATGCGTGTCAGATTCAAACAGCAGCAGCAGCAGCAGACTGACCTGATACATTTGACGACTCTCCTTGGCTTGCATGCGGACCTTGACCGTCTCAAAGGGGCAATTGACAAAGGCTTCGACGGATCCCGCCAAGGCGCCAGCCATGCCTGATCCGTGCCATTGGGAGAGATATTGAGGCGAGATGATTGCGTGTGGCTAGACTAGCTGCAGGGTCTAGATAGACGCTCACATACCAGCACGGTGGCCAGGAAGGGAACCATCCTCAAGAGTGAGCAGGGGTTTGAAGAAATCGTTGGCTGCAAACTTGGTGGCTCGTTTGGGGGCTTCGGCCACGATGGGGCTGAGCACACCACGGTACAGGCCAGTGGGACCATCAGTGCGGGCAATCTGGGCCAGAGTGCTCCACATGGACGTGTTGCGAGCAGTGTTCAGTTGTGCCCGTGTCTTGGCCACGTCTGTCGGGTACATCATGGCAATCTCTACCACACTAGCCATTGGATCCATCACAGTGTACAGGAGAAAGTGAGAAGAATGGGTGACCGGTCACGGTCAGCAGGAGGAGTTGTAGTCGGTCACGGATGTTCTTACCCAGCGGCCCCACCAGCCACGAGGGACTTCCAAAAGGGTAAAGGTTCCGCCGCCATGCTGCTGCTGCTGATCGTCTACAGGCACAAGCCAGGTTACCATTCATCCAAGGCCCACAGCCATGAGCGCAACGCGTCAGATCCCTCCAGCCGACAGCAGCGGCGGCGGCTCCGGCTTCACCTGAAAAAAAAAAAAAAAAAATGCACACAAAGTGGTATTGGCGTGCTGACATCTGTAACGCTGCATCAACCAATGTAACATCTGCATTAAGTTACACTGCATTCCTGAGTAAAACTGCAAGAATACCCAGTATCGCATCATCTTCTAGATTGGTTGCGGTGGTCGGGACCGACCCAAAAGGTCCGCCGGCTGCCATTGCCTGCAATCTCGCTAGATGTCTTTGCATCTCTTCCGCGGCTGCACCATCATTAAGTGGCGACCCCCCCCCCCCCACC
>NW_001865068.1:381837-395542 GCF_000002865.3 Monosiga brevicollis MX1
CATTTTGCCAAGCACTCGGCTCGCATAGACCGACACGGCTACTTGTTGAAACGCGGGGCCTGGAACACGGCCTTTAAGCGCCGCTGGTTTGTCCTCAAGGGTAACCTCCTCTTTTACTACGTCACCGATTCGGATGAGGAGCCTCAAGGCGTGATCGTCCTGGCCGGTTGTGTCCCAGAGCTGGGGGACGATGATCCGGTCTCGGGACTGTACACCTTTCGCCTCGTTTTTGATGCAGGCCAGGGACACCGCGTCTACGAACTTGCCGCCGATGATGGTGCGAGACATCCCCAGGGCCCGTTCAATGTGACGATGCGTTGTTCTTGCTCTTGTTCTTGTTGTTGCTTTCTTTGGCGCTCTAGCAAAGTACACATAATACGTCAAGAGCCCTCATCTGCGCTTGCTTTTCGCCTCACGCTCTACGTAGATACGACCCGCACCGACTGGATCAATGCGATTGGCAAGGCCGACTACGACGTTCTTCTTCGCACAGTTGAAACCTACGAAGATCAGCTGCAGAGAATACAAAAGGGCGAACCTGGTATCCTGGCAGATGCAGGAAATGTGCCAACTGCGACGGCAAGATCAGCTATATTTGCTCTCCAGCGCTTCGGTCCTGGTCGACTCTCCCCCCACGACCGGCCGACCAAACCTTTGACGCATTTCCACGGCGTTGCGGGTACCGCGTCTCCCGATCTCAGCCGTCGTGTAGCTGCCTCATTGGAACATCTGGATTTGAAAGACCAGCCTGTTGCCCCACCTCGGGCCTCATCCAACCCGGCGCCGGCCCTCGGAGCCCGCGTCTCAGCCACGCAGAATCTTACCGGGCGCCGCTTTAAATCAGTCAAACCCAAGCGCTCCTCATCTGGTGGCTCCGATCATAGCCTTCCCTCCCGAAGCGGCGTGTCTCATTTGAGTGGCGTCACCGAAGAAGATGGTGACACCGTCGTGTCTCTGGCAGTACCGACTGTGCGGCAGCGCTCGCTTTCCAGCAGTGAACCACGCGCCCCACCACCCCGATTAAATGACCCGCATTCTGAAGCTTAGCTCGCACCACTGCTTAACACCGCCGTCTCTGATACAGGGTTCATCCTCTTAGTTCAGTTTAATGATGCAGCTTATCTTGTTGCCGTGTGCCTTGTACATCAACTGCGGCTCCTGCATCTTTTTTGCTTCCCTCTCTGGTAATTGTGTTCTTGTGTCTTCTTTGCTGCCCGTCTTCTTCAATCCCCTCCTCGACTTTCTCCTTGTCTTTGTCGTACTTGCCATGGGTCTGCGACCCGCCCTCAGCGTCTGGAGATAGTGGCCGACTTTCATGTGCCACCGCATATTCTGGGACCGGTGTTTTTTTTTTTTTTTTTCTTCTTCTTCTTCTTTTGATTTGTTTCTTTCCTGGCTCTCTGAGTCGGCGTGTGTTCAAGAATGCGCCAAGAATCAAATGCAAAGTGTGCGCGCGCCATTCACTCCCTCTCACACGGGTGCACTCGATGTATCCTCAATCCAAACACGCTCATGTATGGGACCACACACGTGTTCATGACAGAGCGTCCATCCACTCAATTTGGAGGAAACGATAAATCAAAAGAGGAATATCGGGCTACATCAATCGGGTTTCGCCTCGGCTCGAGGAGCCAATCATTTAAGCGGTAAAGGTGGCAATTAGGTGCTCGGCGGCCACGCCGGGCGTCATGGTGCGCTCGCGCATCTAGAGCCATTGAAGCATTGCCATTCAAAGAAACGGCCATTTAGTGCCAATACAAAACCCATGTCCAGAGGGTTGAGCAGCGGGTGAAAGAGCACCCAAAACACACACCTGGCGGGTAATTTCAGGCAAAAGCGCTTTGACGCCATCATGTTGATGGAAGCGCTGCATGAGATCATCTTGGACGTGCCGCCACATCCAGCGCTATATCAGGCCGGGGATAATAAGCCCACAACGCACAGGTGCAGCATTTAACATTCAGAACAAAAGTTTCTTTCAGACAACAAGGCAATCAACCCAGCGCGCCGAGCTGCACGACCTCATATTGGTTTGAACGTCGTTCCATTAGCTCCCCACTGGCCATCATAGCGTCATAAAAGCTAAGCATGGTACACCCAAGTTTTCGTGAGCTCGAGTCGGGTCCTGAGTCACCTTAAAGTCGAGAAAGAAGATTACCTGTCAATAACATCCTTCACCTCCGAAATGCCGCGGTGCTCCAGGGCGGAGGTCGCTACAACCTGTGGTGAAGCGATCGCAAGGACATGAGAAGCACGACCTAAGCAGCCGTTTCTGCCTTGTGCGTCCATTTGGCAAGTACCTCAGGATCCCAGTTGCGAGACTTGCGACGCATCAGATGCAATGCATTCTGGTGCTCAACCCGTGCCCGGTGGGCCGCTTGAGTTAAATCACCATCCGCCTAAATGCACAAACAAGTTAAATCAAAGGTAGTTTAAAAGCAAAAACAAGCACACGCGAGCTGCACATTGCTGGCATCACCAGGCAGCACCTTGTTGATGATGATGAGGTCAGACACCTCCATGATGCCACGTTTGATGCCCTGCCGATTTGATAGCATGTGCAAAACACCGTTCTGGTCAAAGGCAGCCTAGAGGAGGGAGGATTGGGTACACCAGGCACCACTGAAACCGACCTGAAGCTCGTCTCCACCAGCTGGTGGAAGAAGAAGGATGAACATATCCACCATGTCCGCCACGGCCACCTCGCTTTGACCGACACCGACCGTTTCGACCAGGACCACATCCGCTCCAAAGGCCTCGCAGAGCACAATGGCATCGGTCGTGTTGCGTGCAACTCCGCCTGATCATACACGTACGCAATTGAATCATGCGGAAAGAACAGCGGTACCACAGCAGGTAGGCCAGCGAGCTTGGGAGAGACAAACCCAGGGAACCGGAGCTGGGAGAAGGTCGCACATAGGCGTCTGGATGAGCAGACAGCACAGGCATGCGTGTCTTGTCCCCGAGGATGGAGCCACCCGTAATCGTGCTGCTGGGATCAACCGTCTACCAAACCATATGTACAGGGCGTGCTGAGCATCAACAAGCCAGGTCAGGCCAAGGACGGCAACAGTGACGCGATTCCCGTACCAGCACCCCCAGACGCAACCCAGAGCCCAGCAGATGCTGGCCAAAAGCTTCGATGAAAGTGGACTTGCCCACGCCCGGGCTCCCGCTGATACCTAAATGAGACAGATGACATCCAGCAAATAGGACGGATGCACTCAGTGTGACCAACGCAGAACTGGGTCGGAGCAGACTTTGGCAACGCTTCCGTTCAACGTGGGCGGCAAATACCGAGGCGCATGGTGGGTCGGGCGCGCTGGCCTTCCTTGGCGCGCACATGACGCTGCAAGCTAGTGAGGAGAAGCTGTGCCTGTGCGCGGCGGGCTGGATGCGTGCTCTCCACCAAGGTGACGGCTTGAGCCAGCGCACTGCGCTGATGGTTCAGCACACCATCACGCAAGCGTCGCGTTCGAGCCGTCATGGCACTCTCATCGTCTGCTTGATCCAGATTCACAGAAGAGGCCACCGCCCGCGCGCCTGCAAGCCGAGGCGCGCCCAGCCCCATCGACCCCCGAGCCGCAGTCACCGCCCGCCAGCCCCAGGCCCGAGCTGCAACCAATGCCGCTGCCATGATCTATACCCCGTAGACCCACTGGCCGCACCGTGCCTGCCCCTCTAGCAATCAGATGCCAAAAGGCCTCCGTATTAAACGCAGTAAATTGGTTCACAAACTCAAGCTACGGTGTTATTGAAAACTGCAATAAATACGATAACCGCTACAAAAGTCACAAAAGTATTTTAGTTGTTTCCTTTCTTTCTCTCTCATTTTTTTCTTTTTTCGTTTTTTTTTTCTTTTTTCGTTTTTTTTTCTTTTTTCGTTTTTTTTTTTTTTTTTTTTTTTTTGGAGCGTTGTCGTTGCCTTTTGCTCGACAAGTACCGGTGCAGGCTGGTGGTACCAGCGGCAGGGCCCGTTCATAGGGGATACACACAAGTGGGCTGTTGAGACGTTGAGCAGGTATGTCGTAGTGTGGAGCGAACCGACGTTCCTGGATCACTTTATTAACCACATGCTTATGTTTTGTTGTTTTTTGGTGTTGGCTGGGAGCATAGACCACCCTCGAGCATGGCAGACCTATCACTCTCAGGGTTGCAGATTACGCCAGACACTAGCTTAGGTGACAGTAGACCGTCCATCTACGACAAAGATGCCACCTGCTTGGTCCCGCCCACGCGAGAGCTGACGGGGCCGCGCAAGGAGCTTTACAACATGGCCATTTCTCAGACCTGCAAGCTGGTTTTGAAGGACGGTCGGATAGTTCTTGGGACGCTCGAGTGTGTTGATAGCCGTGCCAACATTGTATTGACTGGGGCAGCCGAGTACCGCCTGCGAGCCTCTCCCCTTGCCATGCACTCACGCGAGCGCGCTGTGGAACACGGCGGTGCTCTTTACTACATGACCCGCCATCTTGGTATCGTCTCAGCGACGCCAGACCTCTTAGAGGCTCTAGCCGTGGTGGCCGACCCCGCCATCGCATGAGGAGCTTCAGTGCATGCTGGCAGTGCAAGTGATTGTGGATCAAGGATACCACTTGCACATCGATCAAGAGTGGTTGTGGACGACATAAATTGATGATGATAAGAAAATTTTCATGTTCTTTTGATGGCGGCTCAGCGCCAAGCGCTAGCAGATGCTGCGACTGTCTGGGGAAGGGGACGGACTGGCAAACTCAAAAACCAGGATCTGGCAAGTCAATTAACCAACGGGGCAGGGAATGGTCAACCGCTCATCGGGGATGACTGTGTGGCACAGCTGTCTTGTTTGTCTTGTTATGCCACCACAAACTGCTGATACAGCAGCTCCCGAACTTTGTAATACGTCTCGCAAAGCGGGCCGTCGATACTAAACGATCCGCCGAGCGGATCTTTTCCTACCACCACCTGATTGTTGCACACTAGCTTTTCGACCCACCAAGACACCTGCGCGTGAAGCGCCAAGAAGCAGCAAAAGCAATGTGCGTTGAGTGAGGGATGACCCAGGGTTGAGCGGTGGCAGAGGCTGCGTCCACCAGAACAAACGCGCACCTCCACTTGGTGGTTCTCCAAGACGGTCTTGAGTTGACTCAGACGAATATCTCCAACGAATACGGCATTGTGCTCCGCCGCTTCGGTGGCTGCCTCCAGTTGTGGGAGCTTGGCGCGCTCTAGATACCCACGCGCATCACGAAATGATGGTGAACGTGTGAGTGGATTACCCAGGACCAGGACCGAATATGATTCACTGAACATGCAAAAAGCGGTCCAGCCCACACGTACTGCTACTCGTTTCGTCGCCTTCAGTGTGTGCCAGGACGCCATCGATCCATGCAATCTTATATTCGCCGGCCTCGCTGTATAGGGAGCAAAGTCCGTGAACAACCCGCGTACCCACCTGCATTCGCCTGGCACGCATAAATACGGACGCGTGCCCCTCCACCTACCTGAACTTGAGCGAAGAGACGAGTGCATCGCGAAGGCGCAGCTATACCAGCAAAAAGGATATGATTTACCATGCGACGAACGATGAGCGAGGAATTGATTGAGTCGCATACACATATGGTCTGCGACATCGATAAGAGAAGCCAAGACATTGCGCCAATTGTACCTGGAAGATGTTGCGCTCGCCAGCAATATCCACCCGCTCGAAGCGCTTGGGCATGACGATCCGCTCCAAATCGCGCAGCTTGTGAACACAGCTATCAGCCAGCTCCTGAGCACACAGCACGCACGCCCATGTGAGACACAAGCCACGGGGCACTATGCTTGCAAAGAAACGCAGTATCTTTGAATCCAAAGCAAATGCCTCCCCTCTTGTGACTGACCTCTGTTTCATCCTCGGTGCCGTGCAGCAGAACGAGAAAGCGAGGACGCATCCGCTCGAGAATGTTGAGCATGGACTCGCGGTCCGAGAGACCCTCAAGATCCAAGTACTCGACCTGACAGCGCACACTCAGGTCTCGCTGCTGAGCCACGACCTTTGATGGGCGCTCAGCTTCTTGAATAGACTGGGAGACATGACAATGGCACAAGATAGATGAGCGCGGTGCATTGACGCTTGCTTGATGCACCAACATAGACACCTACCGCAGTAAGCTCAGCTTGCATGGCCTCAAGGTTGCTATCCTCTGCTGGCTTGTCTGCTTCATCTGCAGCTGGGGCTTCGAGGCCCGTGGCCAGGTGTGAGTCGAGCAACTTGAGCTTCTCTCGATCAAAGGTCATGCCGTAGTCGTCCCATTCAACCTTTTGTGCGCCCATGAACGAGTCGTAAGTGGAGGCACGGCTGGGTCAAAGGCGGGTATCGTGATTCAGGCGAGCTCTGTCAATCTGCGGCCACACAACCTTGTTGCTCTGAAACGGAAAGGTAGTCAAGGCCTGGCGGCGCGATCGGAAGGTACGATCCTTCGCCCGAGTCTAACAGATCACGAAAAAAAAAAAAATAAGTCAATAAATAAAAAATAAAAAATGAAATGAAAAATTAAGTTTGCTGAGGGTGGCTCTCCACGAGCTAGGCGGCCGTCTATGCCTCGGCGATGATGGTCGCGCAGGCTGACCTGTTGCGGAGTGTGATGAACGGCATCTATTGAGGGTTGAGTGCCGGGGAGACGCATGGGCAAGTCTGCGACGTGATCGTCCTCGTCCTCGTCATCCTCTGAATCTGAGCCCACAAAGGTGCCCTCGGCCCGGGCCTGAGCCAGAGCATCCTCTTTCTGTTGCTTGGCTTCCTCGGCTTTGTGTTGTCGATATGCCTTGAGTTCTTCGCCCTCAAGTTGCACTCGAAACCGGTGCTCAAACTGTAAGGTGATGGTATAAACCAATGAGCGTCGGTTGGAGTCTGGGAGGCTAAGCGGCTAGGTGTGGTCGAGGTTCCACGGTCGCTGTACCACCACCAACCTGGATGGTGTGTATTTGTCCGCTCTTTGCCAGTAGGCGGGCCCCAAGGGAGTGGGGTGGAGGCCGGGCTATGATGGCAGTGCCGGGTGAGCCAGTGGAAGATATCAACGAGCAAGCTGCGTGAGCCAACTCCATACCGATGAAAAGAAAGCGATTGCGGGCTTCGCCTGCAAGGCGAAAGAGAAGTTCACGCCCAAAGCCAGCCTCGAGGCTACTGTGAGGAACAATTACGACCTAGGCAGAGCATACGGAGTGTGTGGGATGAGTATCGCGCGCGTGGCGCTGGTTGCTTCTGAATTCAAGGGCGCAGGGAAAGACAGTTGGCACGTATTTAGGACACCGCGTGCGGTGAGGCGGCAATGACTGTAGGAGCCGGTAATACCTTGGCGCCTGCGGAGCGCATGACTCCATCGACCGTCTTTTGGCATTTGATGTTGGGGCAGGCAAAGGGGTTGTGGGTCATGGTCTGGAGCTTGACCAGCATTTTATCGGACATGAACTCGATCAGGGTTTGCGCAAACTCTAGCACGTTATACGAGTTGTGACTGAGAAAGAAGACGGGATAGGTCTTGAGACCCGGATTGTCGTTCCAATGTGATTCAAAGAGCTGCACCAGTTCCAGCGTTCTAGCATGCGGCAGGAGGAAAGACCGGATCAGGACCAACGGCATTGCGTTGCGTTGGGAACTCTGGAGCTTGAATGTGCGCGCAAGACGAACCGTCCAGCTGTGTCGGCCACCACCACCATGGTACCATCGGAGCGCATGGTTTGCTCTGCTAATGATAGAAGCTTGGCCTCGCGCTCCTTGGGCTTGAGCACCATTTCCGTAGAGGCGTTGCGGGCACCGGTGATGAGGAGGGAGGGGCGTGTCAAGAGCTGAAAGACGGCGGGGCGCAAGTGTCGTTCGGAGCGATGGTTGTAGTTGAGGGCATACACAACGTCTTCGTCATCCTTGGTGATGCGCCACACAGTACCGCCCAACATGTGACCAGCTTGCAGGGCAAGCAGGGTGATGCCGGTGCCTGACAAGTTCAATTCATGGACCATGTGAGATGAGCAGTGAGGACCACAGCACTGTGTCACGTGGCGAGATGAAGAAAAGCAAGCGGTTGGCGTGTGCCGAGATCTCTACGCACCGGCAACCTCGATGGCCTGTGAATATTTGACTGAGGTGATGTTGGCAAAGGATTCGTCAATGCCATCGAGAGAAAACGTTTCAAAGTCTTCTTGCTCCATTCGCGCCTGGAACACGGGCAGATACCGAGAGGTTGAGCGCAGGGGGCATGGAGCAGTCGCGGTTGGCGCACGACCCATGGCTAAATGCCAGCATCTCGGCCCCACTCGACAGCGTTCATTTGTCCAGAGGGTGGCTCAGCCTTTGTCGCCTACCTGGAAGGCGTCGTAGAGGAAAAGCAGACCGAGCTGCTTGATGGGCAGCGTGGCATAGCAGGGACATGTCAACCCAAGTTTTTCGTAGGCGTACGGCAAAGCACCCAAGTGATGGATGTCCGGTTGGCTGAGGAGTACAAGATCAATCGTGCTGGCCACTCTACATGCGAGAGGATGCAATGGCACCGTTGCGAGGTGATCAGCGTGTCGGTCACTGATTATCAAGGCCGGCCTTCTCAGGGAAAGCGCCGGTACAAAGCTGGGAGAAGAACACAGAAAAAAAAGAAGAAAAGGCAACAGCACTGCTCGGGCGAAGCACCCTCACTTGGCAAGGGCATCGAGCTGCGTGGTGTCAAAGTGCTCACTCCAGCCGCAGTCGAGCAGGATCCGGACGCCATCAAGCTACAAGACGTTGGCCCGTCGATGTGAGCGCATGCTCCAAGTGCTTTTCACCTTGCATCCTCACACGCATGCCAACGTGACACAGGCAACACCCCCACTCACCTCAAGCAAGTAGCAGGGCGGTGACTCATCCAACACCCCGGATAACGCCTCGACGCGAACGATAAAGGCCATGGCTGCCCTTTCAGCCAGCCCCCTTTGAAAAGCAACAGAAAAAAATTTTAAATGGTTCCTTTGGTTGTGTGTGTGTGTGTCTCTCTCTCTCTCTCTCTCTCTCTCTCTCTCTCTCTCTCTCTCTCTCTCTCTCCTCTCTCTCTCTCTCTCTCTCTCTCTCTCTTTTTGTGTTTTTGATATGAGTGTGTGTGTGTCTGTGTCTGTGTCTGTGTGCCTCTGTGTTGTGTGTGTCTGTCTATATCTCTGTGTGTGTCTGTATCTCGGTGTCTCGGTGTCTCGGTGTCTCGGTGTCTCGGTGTCTCGGGGCCTCAGTGTCTGTCTGTCTGTCTGTCTTGTGTGACTTGGTATCTCAGTGACCGATGTCAGTATCCCATTTCTATCTCTATCTTTATCTCAATCTCGATCTCAAAATCTATATCTCGATCTCAATCGCTATCACGCTCTCCCCAAACCTCTTCATCCCTTTTGCGCTCGCGCTCTCCCCTCCTCTCTCAAGTTTGTTCTTTATCGGACTACTCTCAAGACTGCGCTCTCATCACTTTATGACATGACTTAAAAGAGCTCGAGGTCCGTTCAGCGACGCGCGGGCGCAGCAGCGGCACCACCATTCTTATCCTCGGGCATCTTAAAGGTGAGAAGCTGGAAGACTAGCATGGCCGGCACAATGTACATCCACTGCGAGCAGCACCCAAACGTTGTGAGCGGGGGACAGTCTACCTGGGCAGGATGCACACGTTGGTTGGTACACGTACGTATTTGCTGAAGAAGCCCTGTTGCTCTTCGGGGCGCTCCTCCTTGGTCAAGCGGCGGGTTTGCTCTCGAACAAAAGGCTCAGTATCCGGCCTAAAAGAGCCCATGGCCGCCACAGAGATGAGGGCAAGAGGGATGCGTTCACGCGATGCGTTCGCGCGATGCACAAGACAAACTTACACCGAGCCCGTGGTGGGTCGAGTCAGGAGCACCGACGTCTTGAACACTTGCTTCTACAAACAATGACAGTAGGCACACACGCGCGCACACACACACACACCCTCATCGTCAGAACATATCTTTGGACATGGCCAGCGTACCCAGTACGTTTAGATGTCACCCCGTGTGGGGCCTGAAACGAAACGAGCTGGTATTCATGGCCATTGGCACCTTTTTGCGCAGGGTATCCTGTCCCTCTTGACCGCCCCGGGCCGTCAGCGCAATGCTTTGGACAAAGCCTGGGCAAGGGAATGCATGAGCACATCAAAGCGATGGTGAGAACCAATCGTCATGCGCACGAAATGCAACGAATGCAGCGGGGCCTCACACACCTTCGCGGTTCACGTAGAGCCGGAGTGTGTCTTGAAAGCCCGACTGGTAAAGAGCAGCGGCGGGTACAAAGCCCTCTGCCATGGACTTGTGCTCCCCACGCTCAGAGGTCACGCGAACGCGATAGAGCCCATTGGCCTGCGCCAGGTCCTGAAATGCACACAAGGGACGTGGAGTTGAGTTATGACCTGTTGGACATGCAAACAGATGAATCAACGCCTTTTCGGCAAGTGCAAATGAAATGGTCAAGCATGAGCTTTGAAGACGAACATAAAGGCTTTGCGCGTCGCTCTCGCCCAGGTCCTGGTCCATGACGCCATGCATGCTCGTGCTTGACTTTGGCTTCACGGTGCCCCTGCCAAGTGCGAGAGCAAACAGCCGTAACCTCACAGTGAGCCGGTTGCAGAGAAGGCATGATTATCCATGCACCATGCATGAACATGGGCTTGGCTAGATCAGCGCGGCAACGACCAGTCCTTACCGCAGATGAAACCCTTGACCATAATCGTGCTCCACCGTATACGTCATCTACCAGCAGAGCGCAAAGCCCAGTGCCCAAAATGATCAGCCTCGGTGCAAACGCGACAACAATGCCAGTTGTGAAAAGAGACGGTTCGAGGCCTACCATTTCCGACTCCGCCACATCAGCACCCCAGCCCGGGGCCACCAGACCCAGAAGCAAACCCAGCACCACCACAGATGCTGCCATCATTGACGTCGCTGCCATCTCGATGTGTGTGTGTGTGTGTGTGAAAGTGTGTGTGTGTTTCTCTCTCTCTCTCTCTCTCTCTCTCTCTCTCTCTCTCTCTCTCTCTTCTCTCTCTCTCTCTCTCTCTCTCTCAACCAATTCCTCTCTCTCTCTGTGGTCGTTGTACTTTTCCTTTGTGTCTTTGCTCTTTCTCGCTCTTAAGTTCTCTCTCTCTCTCTCTCTCTCTCATGTTTCGCGTGTGAGACGGTGACTGCGGAAGTGTGCTTTTTGTTATACTTTCAACTGAACACACACACACACACACACACACACACACACACACACACACACACACACACACACTCTCGCTAAGGGCTCGCTCGGTTCAGATTTGCTTGGCAATTCAAGTTGAAGTGGTTCTTGTCAGGTGGGGGAGATTGAAGACTGCGCCGTGGGCGAGAAGAGCATGCATAACAGGCCAGAGCCGTTGGTTCCCGTAATGTGCTGGATCCACACCTCTGCCATCCGCCATTTGCTGCGGGTATTAGTCAAACATTGAGGTATCCTAATTTCCCGTCAATGAGATTCGACATGGCAGAGCATATTGCAGGGCTGTGAGTGTTGGACGGCCTTGTGAGCAAGGCCTGGAATTGGTCCGAGAGGGGAACGCACAGTTGTAAACTGGGGTGTGGATGCCGTGGTCGATAGATCAGACAGTCCATCCTGGGCCTGCTGGGCCTCCACGGCAGCCTGGGCCTGGGAAAGGTTGAGCCAAGACATTGATGAGAGCCCTGTGCCACCTGCATCGTAAAAGGCCGCGCTCAAATCCAAAGAATGACGGTCGCACCTTGTCCAAAAGCTCTTGTTGAAGCTTAAGGAGTGCTTCTGTATCCTGTGCTCCGACATGAACAAAATGGCCCCGCGAGTTTGTCTGATGAGTGAAGCCAAGCGCCAAGTAAACACGCAGAAAGCCCACGGTCACCAGAGCAAGCATCCACGCACGGCTTCGTCGACACGATGGGCTTCGCGTTTGGCTTGACGCTTGGCCTTTTTTGCCTGAAGTAGAGAGGGGGTCGAGTCAGCTCTAACATAGAATGGCTGAGCTACCCCAGGGCAGCCGGCGCACCCAAACAGAATGCCGGGAGATGACGATGGATGGGTGGGAGACGTACGCTTTGCTCCGCATGCAATGATTTGCCGAGCGCCCCGGTAATCTTCAGGAATCGATGCATCTCGAGCTTCTAAAAAAAGGAGCACATGGATTTGTCAGGCGAGTCGAGGATAATTGAGAACGGGGTGTGACTGACTGCTCCGCACAGCACGACGCTCGACCGGTACCTCGAGCGCCGTTAGAATGTCGGCTTCGGTGATGGTGTTCTTCCCCCGTTCGGTGCTGGCTTGCACCGCCTCGGACGTGATGAGCCGCACAAACTCTACGCTCACGACCAGTGGGGATGAGTTCCTGTGTTTCGTTCCACTTTCTAGAATGGTCGGAGGAGCGAGCCCGTGAAAGGACGAGACTGACCATTGAGCGATTCCAGCACAAGATCCTTGGTATCGGACGCCACCTTGACACCAGCTGGCGTCAGATCTTGCAGCAGATGCACCACTGTGGCTGTCCGGCAAGCAAGTCAAGTGAACACAGCCATCTATCTATCAATCCTTCCACCTCCCGATCCCGAGCAAGAAATGGAGAGGCTTACTCTTGGGTAACGAAGCCTCCGACGACATGTTGCAGATCAAAGATCCACACAAGCCAATACCTTGGCGCGTCCAGCACCCGGCATCAACCCCGACACCGCCAACCACGACCAACACCACCTCAACCAGCCATCCGCGCCTCGGCTACTTTGAAATTACCTCTGTAACTTTTATCAGTTCGTCTCCTCTCTCTCTCAAGCTCTCTCTCTCTCTCGCTCTCTTAAGTTCTCTCTAAAGCTCTCAAACTCTCTCTCTTAAGCTCTCAAGCTCTCTCAAGCTCTCTCTCAAGCTCTCTCTCTTCTCTCTCTCTCTCTCAAAAGCTCTCAAAAGCTCTCTCTCTCAAAAGCTCTCTCTCTCAAAAGCTCTCTCTCTCTCTCTCTCTCAAAAGCGCTCTCTCTCTCTTAAGTTCTCTCAAGCTCTCTCTCAAGCTCTCTCTCAAGCTCTCTCAAGCTCTCTCTCTCTCAAAAGCTCTCTCTCTCTCTCAAAAGCTCTCTCTCTTCTCTCTCTCTCTCTCTCAAAAGCTCTCTCTCTCTCTCAAAAGCTCTCTCTCTCTCTTAAGTTCTCTCAAGCTCTCTCCCAAGCTAAACTCTTTTGATATCACACACACACCCAGACACACACACACACACACATAGAGACGGAGTGCGGGCGGGCGGATCAAACTGCCGTGTCGGCGTGTGTCTCGTGTGGTTTGCCCGGGTGCTTGGAGCTTGCTATGAGACTTGGAGAGCCGTTTGGAGTGTGCTTTCCAGACAAGAGGTGTTTGTTTTTTTCCATCAGGCTGAGAGCGGCGTGATGGACTCGGCCAAGTATATTAAGCGGTCGCGAGTGGCAGGGGTGGTGGTCAGTTCCGATGGGGTCCATGTGCCGACCCGCGGCGCCGATGATTTCAAAGAGGGTGACCTTGCCCTGACCGCGCACAACCTGATCTATGTGGCTGGCACTACTTTTGTCGAGGTACGCGTTGCTTTTTGACCCCTTGGCTGCAGAAGGAGCTCGCACATGCGTCCCATACACATGGGCACCACCAGCACCCCGGTACAGCTTACACTGGCGCCCGCCGCTCATGGCCATAGCTCTTTCATACGCAAATCCTGCACACCGCCCACCGATCAACCG
>NW_001865068.1:396373-412880 GCF_000002865.3 Monosiga brevicollis MX1
ACGATGATGTTCTCAAGAAGCGTCTCCAAATATCGCCAGAATGGTCGATTTCCCATGCTTTGCTTCCTTCATCCAAAAACCAAGGTTCGCCTCCACACACTGATCCCACTTCCCGCCTCAACCAGCTCCAAAATTTCCTGAAGCTGACGCCGCCCTTGCCCGTGGTTGCTCTTGGCTAGATGCCTTTGCTGCGTTCAGGACAACCCCTGGCAGGCTCCAGCGGCAAGCGCAAGTACGAGGATGAACAGATGCTGCGCATGGTGCTCAGCACGGCCGACGTCAAACAAGGCCTCATCTTAGACACCCGTACATCGAGTGTCGCGAGCACCCACCGCAGCAAGGTGACTGTTACTCTTTGCATGGGGGGGGGGGGTGTTCTCATGTTTCTTGCTCGAGCTATTTCGCCGCCAATTTGGCCCAGTGCATGCAATGCCCCATTCCCAATTTTCTTAACCGCACTTCATGGTGCAATGAATAGGGTGGTGGTCTCGAAGTAATTGACAAGTACTACGGATGGAGTCGGAAAATGCTTGACATTGCAGCCTGGCCCATCCTTGCTGATTCCCTCTCCAAGCTGCTGGAAGCGTGTCAGGATCCCTCGCTAGACGCCAGCAAGTTTTTGGAAAAGGTCAGATGCCCCCCTCCACTACTCAGCCTTGCCGTGCCTTCCCTGGCTCATGGTGTTTCATTTCGAATTCTTCCACAGTTGAACGCGAGCAATTGGCTGAGCACGGTGCGCGATGCACTGTCCGCGGCCCTTCAAGCTGTCACCTGCTTGGAGCACGAACAGCAACCTGTCGTGGTCCACGGATCACATGGAACCGACATCACCTGCATTGTCGTGGCCCTGGCTCAATTGTACATGGACCCATACTTTCGAACCTTGGAAGGGTGCGTCCAAGCGTCAGGAACAGGAACAGATCTCGAGTGCGCGCTTGAGATCTGGAAGCATGCCATGGTTCACGACTTTGCTAATCAGTCCTTGTCGTGCCCTGCTTTTTTATATTTGGGCCTGTCGCCATGATGTATACTAGCTTTTGCAAACTAGTGGAGAAGGAGTGGCTACATGCCGGCCACCCATTCGCATCGCGTTGGTCACCGTTGACACGCCACAACAAAACCGAACGTGCCCCGGTTTTTTTGCTCTTTCTCGATTGTGTTTATCAGGTTTGCTTCGCGTGGTGCAACATATCCGTCCACTCGCTACGCCTAGCGCTGTTCCTCACAATCGCTCGCTGCTTGGCCTCGATACCAACAGAGCTACTTTCAATTTTGCGCCGCTTTCGAGTTTAATGAGAGCTTCTTGATGGAGCTGTATATGCAGTCATACAGCTGTGTTTTCGGTAAGCGTGCGCTGACTTTAGCTGTTTTTGCTAACGTTTCCGGTGGACCTCACCTGCTGTTCCGTATGACAATAACAGGCACATTCGTCGGGGACTGTGAGGCCATGCGAGCTGCTGAGCAATTGGACAAGAAGACTCGTTGCTTTTGGCGCCATGCCCTCTCGGTGAGATTTTGCGCAATGTCTGCACGCACCGTGTCCGCCTTTGCTGAGAACGCCGCGCAAATCAAGAGACGTACCCGAAGCCTGGCACCTGTCCTCACGAGTGACCAACATATTTGGTGCGCCCATACCCGCCCACAGCCAGAACAAAGGCCGCGGTTTGCCAACCCACTCTACGATGCCGCTGTAAACAAGGGAACAATCTGTCCTTCCCCACGACCTCAAGCCATCGTCCTTTGGCGCAACCTTTACTGCTGGCGCAGTTACTGGGAGCTGCCGCCCCTCGCAAGGCTGGCGGCTGAAGTGCGCGAATTGAAGGAGCAGGACCTTGCCGTGTCTCAAGAGCTGGAGGCACTTGAAGCTCAACTCGGAGCCACACACTTGTCCACGAACAAGTCAACGGCATGAACCCCAAATCTCTGATCTACTTGTGGCGATGACCTTCTTTGTTCCTTTGTTTGTTTATTTGTTTTTGTGTGTGTCTGTGTCTCTTGGATTTTTGTTTCTTGCTTCTTTGGCGTTATTGCTGTGCTTTCTGTGCTTGTGCGCCACCTTGCTTTCTTTTCCGTGTCTGGTTCTTGTATTGCTACTTTGGTCGCGTTTCGTTGGCACTTTTTGTTTCTCTTTTAGGATACGCGCGTGTGGTCATGGCTGGTTGTTTGCTTGCTGACTTGCTGCAACGCGCTTGTTGTGTGCTTGAGGCCCACCTTGCTGTCTTGTCCTCTTCTGCTTCTCATGGCTTTCATGAGCGACTGAAAGATGTGGCTTGGCACTGTTTCTGGCATTGCTTTTGTGGTAGTTCCTCTTGTCTTTGCACGTGTGGCACTGCGCGGCTGCCCGAAATTTCTTTTGAGACTCTGCGTCAAAGAATGCCATGTCGTCTGCTCCAGAAGTTTTATTAATTCGATTGTATGGTAGATTGCTTTTCCACAGTTGATGCAAGCCACCTTGCTCCATCTTACCATGGGATCTCCGAACCGTCCCTGTCACGTGCAACGTTGGTGCATCGGTCTTGAGCATGAACCGAGGTTTGCAAATGGCAGCACGTTTGAAACAAAGCACCCGGTGGCATGATCACAAAACTGACCAGGCATAAAAGCGACCAGAAAACTCTTTGGGATCTTCTGCACGGTTGAGAACGTTGCTCAGTAGTTGTCCAACAGCAAATTCTGTTGTGAAGAGTTTTTCCGACTTGACGTTGCTCTGGCGGGAAAAGCATGCAAGTCGGCGACAAGATCAACGGACTGTTGTCGCGAAACATGATACGTCGTTTGAGCGGCTGCAAGCACAATCTCACCTGGAATGGCTTGGAAAGGTCGGTGGCGACTGTACCAGGGTGCATTTGAAGGACCGTAACATTCGGGTGAGTCCGACGAAATTCGTGGCTCAATGTCACGGCAAACTGATTCTGCGCCGCCTTGGAGGCCCTGTCTGTGGTGGTCATGGAGAGAATTGGCAGGGCAAGAAACCAAGGACGTGAGGCAAGTGTTTTTCCGCGGGATCAGAGTGGTACTGGGCCACACGAGCAGCACTCGCGATCACCAGTTGTCCAACGCACAAGAATACCAGCCACCCAGACGGTTGTCAGAGATGGAGCCAATGCGAGCAGAGATGGAGGCCAAAATGGCGTGTTCGTCGTGCTTGAGTAAACTAGACGCAAGCAGGGCCGGTGAGTGGGGAATCATTTCCGGCATCCTATCAATTGACTTCTGAACGAGAAGGAAGCCCAGAACGGCTGATAGATGAGACGAGGCCCAACGTCATATCACATACGGTGCCAGTTCCTGGGCCATGAGAATCGGACCGAAAGCATTGATCTATCCAGAGCAGAGAGCGCACACATAAGATGAGCGTGTTGAGGCACATTGTGGAAACGGCTCTGCAGCAACATCAGACGGGGTACGAGAGGACAGGGTTTGATCAAACCTGGAAGTTGCGCAACATGAACTGATAGTCAAGCTCTGGGAGGGACTTTTCTGGCAAGTGCCGGTCTGCTGCTGAATGCAAGAAGCCTGCACAGTTGAGGACCAGGTGGAACGGCGCCTGATGCTCACCGCGAATGGTCTCGCCAGCTGTCTTGATGCTGGCAGCACTGGTCAAATCCAAAGGGTAGAGGTGGAGGCGGTCAGAGTTTTGCCGCTGCAGCTCTTGCAAATCCTCACTCTCATCGGGACGTCGGCAGGTCGCAACGACCGTGTCCACATGAGACAAGGCCAAAAGACGTTTGACAAACTCCAACCCGATACCCCGAGAGCCGCCTTGAACAAGGCACTGCCGCCACCCCTGCATCGCGATGTCTGAGGTCGCCTCTGAAGTGTCCTTGGTCCAACTTTCGATCTGATGCAGCAAAATGCTCGAGCACAACAGACGCTCTGTGATTGCTTTGAGAATAAATGCCCCCCACGAGCAATCAACCTGTGTTTACCCCAAGTACCCTGCATGCAATCAGCTCAGCAGGCTGTGCTTGACCGCACTCACAGCGCCAAGGCATCAAAAATTGCGACCCAAGATGAAGCAGCAATGGGACATTGCAGTCCAGCCCCAAAAACCACAAAAAAGGGCTCCAGCTTCATGAGTGAGTGAGAGAGAGAGAGAGAGAGAGAGAGAGATTTTTTTAACTTTTCGTTGAGTTTTCATGTGATTATGATGATTATTTCCGGTCGTTTGACTGTTGGGCGGGCTGAGGAGGATAGGATTGAAGTATGTGTGTGAGTGCGTGTGCGCGTGCGTGTGTGTGTGAGTGGGGGTGGGGGAGCACAATCGATGGTTGCCATAAGGAAGTCGACAGAATTTCAAGTCAAGAGAGTCATTGTCTACCATTCCAAAAAACAAGAGGATGAGAAAATGTTCGCGGCAAATCCAAACTGTGAGTCGATTTTCATGCAGTCGCCGCTACTACAGCTTAGCTCAAGCGTCTTCTTCCTCGCTCAATACTCTTAACAATTGCGTCTGCCAAGTCCCGCGCCCTCTTCATCTTTGATTGAGCATTTACGTTCTTTTTAGCTACATGTCTAGTCTCTGGCTGCCATCGGGCTGAATCAGGCTCCATGATGATCGAATTTGGGGAAATTTGACTTTCAAAGACTAGAATCTGGACACTGAAGAGCAGCACGGATTGTGCTCCTGTGTGTCTGCATGACCCTTGCACAGATGAGCTGTGACGCGTGTGGAGGCACGGGAGAAAACGTCAACCAAGAAAGTGAATTCGAGTCTGCGTTGCAAGGCGACTCGGAGCAGGTCAATGCTCCAAGCCTCAGTAGCGAGCATGGTCTCGCTGTGGGGGTGGGGCGGCCCGCACATAATCACGCGTCGGGGGTGGGGCGACACCCACATAGTCGAGGCCGGTAGCTGGGGCTGCTCGAGTGTGCTCACGCTCGTAGCCGCGAGGAACAGGGCGCTCGTAAGCTTCTTGACGAGGCGATGGCGCCCTCCGATATTGCGCATCACGTTCTCGGGGTAAAGGGTCGCGCAGCTCCCCAGTGCGCGAGGGCGGAGCCATCGGTTCGCGACGGTAGGCATCGTGCATATAGTGCGGCTGGTCGTGGCTGTAAGTTGAGGTGTGCATCTCTCGTGGAGGTGGGGCATCACGGGTATAGTTGGAGTGAGACGGACGGACTTGGCCACTGGCATAGTCTGCTTGAGGCGGCACGTAGGCAGTGCTGGATGACAACGGCTCACGGCTGCGGCTACTATCGCTGGCATAGGTGGATGATCCGTAGCGGTCAAACGCCTGGCGTGCCTCTGGCGGGGGTGGGGCTATGCGCTGGTCGTACGCCCTGAAAAGCGTGGCACATCGCAACGGTCAGACTCGACACGCATGTACAATTTCATCAGATACTTGCTAATTCGCTAATTCTTGATAGCTGTACAATATCAACACAATCACCAACCTGGAGGGGCCATCAGCACGGCGGTCTGCGTCGTAGGCTGGGGTTGGGAAGTCTCGCTACATGCATGGATAATGTCACCGGCATCAGACCATGAATCTTTTCACCAGACGAGGCAGGCAGCGTGTGGTTTTGCTTGCTCCTCCGTCTACCCGGCAGATACATAAGGCGGTGTAAAATAGGAGGCTTACGCGGGCTGGCGAAGGTCGCTCCATCAAGCGAGGCGGAGGCTGTCCTGCATATGGATCGGTCGTGGTAGGCTGTCTGTGTTCTGGGTACCAGGGTCTATCACGGTCATCAAAACGGGGCCGATCGCGGTCATCGAAGCGGGGTCGATCGCGGTCATCGAAGCGGGGCCGATCACGGTCATCAAAACGGGGCCGATCGCGGTCATCGAAGCGGGGTCGATCGCGGTCATCGAAGCGGGGCCGATCGCGGTCATCGAAGCGGGGCCGGTCGCGGTCATCAAAGCGGGCCCGGTCGCGGTCATCAAAACGGGGCCGATCACGGTCACGAAGGTCATCTCTGTAAGCGTCGTTGCAGGGTGGAAGGTGAAGCTGAGGGCAACGCAAAGAATACTCGACTGAAAACAGCACACGGTATGACAATATGAACTAGAGGGTACGATCAAAGAGGCAAGGAGCCACTGGCGCAGGCTAGCATTGCAGGGCAAGGGCTCGACGGCTTTGGGTAGTTTTGCGCCCTTGGACGTAGAGGCAGTAGCGTTGGGTACTCACGGGAATCTCCGCGGTTGTCGGGTAAAATCGTTTTCACGCCGTCCTTTGTAGGTACCCGGGCTCGGCGACCAGCCACGCGAGCGCCGCGCTTGCTCCATGACAAAGGGCCGTCCACAGATAAGTGCATCCTTGAGTTCGATCCGGGCCCGCAATGCATCCTCTGGGTTGGCGAATTTCACAAAACCAAAGCCCTGTGATCGCTGAGTGCGCACATCCATGTGGACCACCACCTGTTCCAGCTGATCATCGCCATGGGTTTGCAAAGCAGCACGTCATTGGTCGAGGCATCGAGAAACAAGAGGCGGGGTGCGTGTCAGGCCAGTGCAGTATCGAGATGTTCCAAGGGCGTGCGCAAGGTTGCCAGAGAGGCAAAGCGTTGGCCACAGAGAATTTCCTTTGAACAGCTCAGTTGTCAGAGCGTGAGGCAGAGGCAGATGTACCTTGCCAATTGGTTCAAAGGTGGCACGAAGGTCAGCGTCGGTGGCTTCATAAGCGAGGCGTCCAATAAACAGATTGCGCTGACTTTTTGCCGGACTGAGAAGGATGGGGGACATGGCAGGTTATGCAGACAGGGCAGACATCATGAATCCCAAGATGGTCGGAGCAGCAAGCCATGGCTCATGGTTGACAGGTCGCAGGCTTGAGATGACTCGAAGGTGGACTTGGGGATAAACTCGAAGCATGTGTTTGAGTGGTGTCTGGGAGGGTTGCACAGCGATGAATTCGCAGGTTGGCTGGCTGATGCTCCAGTGTCTGATGTTTGTTGGAGGCCCCCCCCTGACAGAAGGGGCACGCCACTGCGCGTATGACTGATCCGGCGTGGTTCATATTTGTGTGGACGCAAACCCTTTGGTGGGAAGTGTATGTTTGTCATTGGGCGAACGGAGTGTGCACCGCTTTCCATGTAAAAGTCTGCTTCCGTTCAGAAAAAACCTCAAGCAACGCAGTGACACTGCACGCACTCGGTTCGAATATGAGCCTGTTCTGCCCGTTGAGCGCCGTCATCCAAGCGGGGCGGCGCAAGCCGGTGGGATCCATCATGTCGCGGCGCTTCGGCCACTGCCGTCTCAAACCGGGAAGCCTGGAGACCCGCACAGACGACAACATCAAAAAGCCACTGCCCTGCTCTTGCCCTCGACATGTGGCTTCATTCACATACCTCTGCTCCCGTGGCCATGGCACCGATGTAACAACTGCCGCTACCACCAAACTTTACCCAAAACTGCACGCAATAAAGCTGCCACTGTCACTGGGCACGGTCACTGGGCACGGTCACTGGGCACGGTCACTGCCACTGCCGCTGCCAAAAGCTTCAAGCAAATGCACACACACACACACACACACACACACACGCGTTCTAGTTGATAAAGTATTTTACTTCTGTAACATGATGTGAGAGTCTGTTGATCGCACATCATCTCTCTGGTGTGCGTGTGTGAACATGAACACTTCTCTGATAAAACGCAATAAATTGTTTACTTCTCTTTATTCTCATTACTTCACACATGTCGGTCTGATGAGCACCTGTATCACTCTCTGAGTCTCAACTTGCACATCTACCCTTCTCTGACTTTTCTTCATCCCCAGTCCTCTCTCTCTCTCTCTCTCTCTCTCTCTCTCTCTCTCTCTCAGTGATCAGATCGATGATGAAGATGATGCGTGCGATGATTTTGGCAGCGGTGGCGCTGTCAGCCCTGGTCGCGGCCAATCCGCGGCCGACCGTGATCTGGCACGGCATGGTATGTTGGATCTTACTTTTTGATGTGTGTGTGTGTGTGTGTGTGTGTGTGTGTGTGTGTGTGTGTGTGTGTTTGTATGTGATGCCGGTTCGATCGAGGGGCGGGTTTAGATCTTGCGATCTCCCTTCGCAGCCCGACTCACTGTTCGATCTCTTCGCGCTTTTCATCTGGTGCTTGATTGATCGCAGGGTGATACCTGCTGCCTTCCCTTCTCCATGGGTGCTGTCAAGAAGGAGATTGAGGCCACTGTCCCTGGAATCTACGTGAACAGCATCATGGTAAGACAGCGCCCGACACACTGACCTCTGCGTTTCGTGCCCCCCCCCCCCCCCCCATCTACTTTGCTTTTCTTCTCTCTAGCCACTCAAGCCAGTTGCTGTGCTTGCCCTTGACAGCTCGGGGAGAACCAGATCGAAGACGAGTTTATGGACTTTTTCGCCAACATGAACACCCAGGTGGACAAGGTCTGCACCATGGTAAGCCTTCGCAGATGACAGTCAGATCCTTGCACTGGAAAGTTGGCGAAAAACAGCAACGGGATTGGCAATAGGATTGCTCTGGATCAAACCCTGCCTGCACCGGCATCTTCTCACCATCCGGTCATACCACCACTCGTGGCAGCTCAAGGCCGACCCCAAGCTGGCGGATGGCTTCAACGCCATTGGCTTTAGCCAAGGCGGCCAATTTCTGCGCGCCTACGTTGAGCGCTGCAATGATCCGCCTGTGCACAATTTGGTTCGGTTTTCCACCGCTCCCACCAGAAATGCCAAACCCTGCCCATCCCAGGCTCAACTTTTGGCTGGACACATAGGTTACCATGGGTGGCCAGCACATGGGCGTCGCGGAGATTCCCGACTGTGTTGGTAAGCAAGAGGCGCCTCCGCTTTGACGCTCGATGCTTTATCGTCACATGTATTGAGCAGATGGCAGCAATTTTCCTCTTGCAATTCAGGGCCATCCTCACGCTCGTGCCTTTTTGTGCCTTTTATGTCCTGTCGTTTTTTCCGTTTGGCTTTGCTTGCCATCTGTGACAAAACTTTAAAATTATAGCCACCAACATGACCATTTGCGAGGATGTCGCCAAGCTGTTGACCCTGGGCGCCTATGCCGACGGCGTTCGTGACTGGCAGGTGCAAGCTCAATACTTCCGTTCCCCATATAACATGACGGTGGGTGATTGGGCAACTTTGTTTGATGGTTTTCTTGACTCTTGCCTTGGCAGCTAGGGTCAACTAAACTCGATGCCGGTTGCCCCGTGCTCCCATCTGAGAGCTCATTTGCCCGGGTGCATGTGGTGCACAACAGGCTTACCGCGAGCGCAACATCTTCCTTGCTGACATCAAGTGCGTACACCAAGGCCGGACGCATTGCACAGGCCGGTAGCATCTTGTCGCCCATTCCTCACCCTCATTATCCGTTGCTCTTTATCGTAGCAACGAGCGTGAGCAGAAGAACGCCACCTACAAGGAGAACTTGGTGTCTCTCAACAAGCTGGTGCTGGTCAAGTGCGTTTTGACTTTTATTTTTTTTTGCTCTGGAATTGCGCTGGTTCGGGATGGTCGACGCCGATCTCGCTCAAGCTTATGGTTGCACTCAGGTTTGCCGAAGACACGACCGTGATTCCTCGTGAGAGCGAATGGTTTGGTGCTTTCGCGGAAGGCGCCGAGAGCACGGTTAGTCCTGCCCAAGGCCGCGATCTTGCCCCGGGTTTGAAGTCAATTTCCCCCTTCGACTCACTCACTTTGCTTGGCGGCTTCGCGGACGGGGTTGCACGCTTTCGATGTAGATTGTGCCCATGCGCAACCAGAGCATCTACACCGAAGACTGGATCGGCCTCCAGGAGCTTGACAAGCGCGGCGACCTCATTGAGGCTTCCTGCCCTGGGTTTGTTTTCTTTTGATTTGACTCGCATTGGGGTTGTTTATCATGGTGCTGCGCCCGTACCCGAGGTACGCTGTCTATCGCGCTGACAGTCGTCTTTCCTCCTGGGTCCGTCATGCGTAGCAACCACATGCAGTTTACTCTTTCCTGGCTGAAGAACAACATGATCATCCCTTACCTGAACAACACGATTTAAGTCGGCCCGTTCAGCCATTGCCTCATGATATTATCACCATTTGGAGCGTCCCGGCCCCCTCTCATCCATGCGCGCGATGCCCGGCGTGCCTTACGCGAAAGGGGTGATTCCGTCCAATTAATCGTGAATTCTCTTCGCACTTTGGGTCGAGCACTTTCGGAATGTGAGAACACATGCAATTGTTCTAATGTGCACACATTTCAGAGGACCAGACCATCAAGATCAATGAGATGGGCGGGGTAACAAGCTGAGAAGCTGGTGCCCAGCACCAGCCGTTGTATCATAAAGAAAGCACACAGGTGACAAGACACGGAAGCAGTATTCGGAAAGGCGGCCTTTTGTGCACAGCACCGGGCCTTTGTATCATAAGGAAAGCACACAGGTGACAACACAACACTCAAGAAAAAAGGTATTTGCAAAGGCAGTCTTGGCGAAGGCAGGTATGCGTGCCAACCACCAACATCTAGAACGGTATCGGTCCGAATTTGAGCGGGGTCGAGTCTCGCTCAGCGAAAGAGCTCGAAATATTCACCAAAGGCGTTGATGATGACGATGCGATGCTCGGTTGTCAATCGACTCAGGTCCATGATCGAGCCGAGGCGATCCATGTACAGCGTGCCACTTGGGCTGCGCCAGAATTTGATCTGGGTGACAAAGTCCCCAACAACGCGGTCGCGCAGGTGATTGCGGCCCATAAAGGTGGAGATGATGCCACCCGAGAAAATGAGGAGGTCGTTCTCCACCAGTGCCTGGCCATGTAGATGGGACCAAGGGGGGAAAACGTGCATTTCGCGCGGACGGCGAGGTTGGCCATCGTCACGCAGCCCCCAGGATCCTTGCAGCATGGCGAGTAGCTGGCGCTGTTCAGACGGAGGCAAGAGCGTGGCTTCGGGCTCGATGCCATGCACGCGGGGCGGGCAAGCCCAAAGGCGACAACTGTAGCCGATGCAGAAGAGGGGAGCAAAGAAGAGCTTCCTGGCTGCCATGATGAAGCAATTACGATAGTTGCCGCTGTCGGCACCCAGCCGGCTGTTGGGGGGCAGCCGGTCATCCTCAGTTTGGCTAGCTGATCCAGACTGCCCAATGGTGAGATCTCGCTGCAAAACATACGAGACGCTCTGCGGCGCGGCGATGGGCTGGCTCGTCAGCAGCGGCTGATGCTCGGCCATGCTGAGGGTCAGATCTAGGGGTTCAAGGAAAAGTTCATAGAATGCATCACATGAGCCCGATCAGACACTGTTGTAAATCCAGTCTCCCATCCCCCCGCTTCCTCCTCTGTGCCCCCTCTGCCTTTCCGATTGCTCTTCCAAACCGCTCAAAGCCCCCCCCGCGCCCCCCCTCCCGCGTGCTGTAGCGACACTGACATCAAATCGAAACTAACATGAAAATCATGTGTGCGTGTGTGTGTGTGTGTGTGTGTGTGTGTGTGTGTGTGTGTGTGTGTGTGTGTGTGTGTGTGTGTGTGTGTGTGTGTGTGTGTGTGTGTGTGAATCGTGTGTGGGAGAAGGACAAGAAATCGAATGTGTGGTAGTTTTGGACGTTGTGGTATTTGGGAGTGTAACATTCTAAAATACAGCCCTCGAATATGTAACGGCTAGTTTGGTAGGGCGCGAAATGGCAGTCGGGGCGGAGCAAGCCAGGTGGGGAGGCAAATCAAAGGCCAGAGGTTCAAGTTCTGATGGCTATAGCAGCGGGGATGCTGCCGATCCTACCGACGGTATAATGGTCAAGGCCAGCAGCCTTTGACGTCAGGTTGACTCAACAGGACGTTTGGGTCCACTTTTCCGGATCATCCGCCCACCAAAGCGCGCACACACACCAGTGGCTGACAGAAGACACTCGACGATCTAGGGTTGGACGAGTTGCAGTGTTGATCAATCAGAGTGTGGAGCTCGCTTTGAGAAGAGTCAGGTAAGGGCTGGGGGGTGAGGTTGTAGGGAGTGGTGTATGAAGAAGCGGTTCCGTGCCAGCTGCACCCCTCTTTTCTTGCTGCCAGACTGTCCAAAGACATTTGCGATCTGTGTTCTTACGATCGCGATCGATTCGATTCATCGGGGCCGGGGCGGGGTTTGATCTTGTATCGCACAGGACAGGATGGCAACGAGCGGCAAACGAGCGGCTTTGGATGAGGCCGATCCCGAGGGGAGAAGCACCGCGCCTCGCGCCAAATATGCCAAACGTCGAGCCTCGATGATTCCCGAAGGTACGTTGTGATTCTGACTCGAGATGTGTGTGTGTGTGTGTGTGTGTGTGTGTGTGTGTGTGTGTGGGCTGACCCATCCCTTTTCCATTCTGGCTTTCCGAGTGGCTATCCCGCCATCTCCTTTCCCCCGAGGAGATTGCATGCGAACCGCCAACTCACTTGTTGTGCGGGGATGCCATCCTGACAGCGTCGTCCATTCAGGTGCCCGACTTTGTGCCACCACAAGAGGCCAAACGCCTGTCCAATATATTGCGGAAGCGCAATATTCTGATTGCCGACAACTCGCTCCGCGAGACTGTGGTCGGCTCGATTCACGGTCACACGCTTCCCGACAAGAAGAAGATTTTCCGCTGGTCCCAGGCCTGTGGTTTTGACCTCTTCATTGTCGCTGCATTGGGCCATGATTGGCGTGTGGAGGATGATTGGCTCGCATGGCTCTTCGACACTTACCATCATCGCGAACGCCCTTCTCCAACTACTCCCGCTCTCACGGCTCGCGCGGGCTCCAATCCAAGCGCCCACTCCGATACCTCTACGCAGCTCACACAACTACCCGTTGTGCAGTCTGCCAGCGACAGCTTGAGCAATGCCCAAACCTCCCACCTAGCCCCAGTCATGGAAGAAAACCCGCTCTCGCGTTGCTTTGCCTTTTGCGATTTGGCCGATGCCATTGCACCTGATGGTACCATGACCCTGGGCGCGGAGGACCGGTACGGTGATCACGTTTCCAGCACCTTGGCTAAGCTGGAGAAGTACCACGTGCGCAACATTATTATTGAGATTGACCTGGGCGCCATTCGCACCGACGCCTACCGACACGCACACCCGTCCGAGTTCTCAGAAGGAACAGGGCCCAACGAGTCTGAGAGCATCATTGCCCGCCACTATCTGAGCCAGCTCCTCAACCTGCTCGATAACGTCGTCTTTCGTCACATGGCCCCCTCCACGCTGGTCATGCTCAATCTGCGCGACTTCCCCGTGGCCATGCATCGTTGCCCCCAGCGCGTGCTGGCTTTCGTGGCCCTCGTTGCATGCCTCGAATCCAGTCGCCGGCCAATCGGTCTCATGTTCGAGGACCCCATTGGTGCGTACCCTCCCGCCGATCTCGAGCTCCTGACCCAGAAGCTACGCGAGACCATGGACTGCAACGGCTGGCATAGCGGCTGGCAAGCCCAGCCTCGCGCCTATGATGGCCTTCTTCTTGCCCACGTGCACGAGCAATGGGGCATGGCCGACCTGGCCCAGTTGTATGCTGTTGCTGGTGGTGCCGACGGCGTTTGGTGCAGTGCCGCGGCCGAGGGCGCGGCCGTGGGCCATGCCAGCTCCACCGTGCTACTGGCCAACCTCATGCGCCTTGGCAACACAGACGTCACGCGCTATAACCTGCCTGCCATCCTCCCAGCCGCGCGCCAAGTGACACGCCTCACCATCGAGCAGAGAGTACCAGTACGACAGGTGGTCTATGGCAGTGCAGCCCTAGACGCGCCATTTGCATTTGGCAACATTGCTGGTGGTACAGGATATGACCAGGACGTGGATTGGAACGGCGATGGCCAGCATGATGCTTTAGATCAAATGACAGCGGCGAGCTTTTTTGGTCTTCAGCCACCCGTGCGCATCACCGAGCTGAGCCCGCCGGCCGATTATCTCACTCGCTGTATCGAGATTTTTGGGCAATACCCGCTCTTTAGCGACCCTCAATTTGGCGACAACCTCAGCAAGCATGCCCAGCAGGAGGTTCGGGAACACGAGCAGGACCAGCGTGGACTTGAGTTCAGTACACCGCGCTCCATGGCTCAGCTCGTGGTGGCCACCCTGGAGGCTCCGCCTTATGACTTCTCGGCTACCAGCCCCAACCCCGAGGCGCCAGGCTACGAGGAGTACCAGTTGGCACGCGAACTTGCGCTCAATGGCCCTGCACATCACGGGCAGAATCAAAGCCTGCAGCTCTTGCAGGATGCGCAGGCCTACTTTGTGCGCTGTTGCAAGGAGTTGGACCCCAATCGCTTTCAGGCTTGTCCTGGCAAGTGTAGCCTCAGTGTCTCAGCTTTTGTGCAGGGCTATTTGTATCCTCACTTTAGCGAGCGCCCAGCCTTCTCGCTGGCCACGCTTGGCTTTCTATATGACAACGTGGGCCAGACTGATGTTGGCCAGTCAGCAGGCACCGCATCCGCCTCTGCTCCCTCCGGGCCTCCACCCGAGACCTTGTCCCTAAACCTGAATGAGTGGCTCCGTTGGTGCGACTACGTCCTGTACAGCATGGACGTCTTTACGCTTCAGTCGCTGCACCTCGAAACGCTTCGTCGCGTGGTGCTCACGGTGCCGCGAACCGTGCACGAGCAGCATGCCTTGAAGAAGTTTGAGATTGACGCGCAAGCTTGGCGTGGAGACGAGTTTCGGCGCTACTGGCCCCGTGCCCATGGCTCGCACCCCGTGTCCAAGATTCAAGTTTCGCTCGATACCAGTCATCATCGCGCACTGCCCGCAAGCACTTTGCCCATCGACGTGGGTTTGGGGTCTGACAGCTACCTGCGCTGTGTGCGCGACATGAGCAGCCCGGCCTTATAAACTCATTAGAGTCGAGGCAACGCTCGGTCAAGGTGTGATTAATCCTTCAAAAGCATCAATTTACGTGCCGGTATGGTCGTAATGCGCACTCAGCTGCGCTGTCGGTGTCAAAACAAACAGCCAAACAAAAAACAAAAACGAACACGCCGAAAAAAACAAACAAACAAACAAAAAAAAAAAAAATAAGGGTGAGGCACACACATCCAGTCAAGCCGCCGGGTGCACGCCACGGAGTGCGACGAAACTCTGCTTATAGTGCCAAGCTTAAAGCCAAGCGTCTTGCCTTGCCCCGCGGGCCTGTTGCGTGTGTCGCTAGCGCAGGGCCCGCATGTCACGAGCCGTCATGGACTGCATGGCTTGCGCAGCTTGTGGGAGAGGAATGGCGGAGATAGCTTCGACGCCAAAGTGAGAGTGACGGGTGGTGTTGGCAATCAGGTTGAGCTCGTGGAGCTTGCGGACTGCATCTTCCGTGTCAAATTGCACATGGACGCCAAAGATGTCACGCAGCAGTTGATCTTCAACCACCACGGCAAGCCCACGATGAGTCAGTGATCCCGGGGAGGTGACGAGGGCAAAGTAGGCCAAGAGTGTTTCGGCAAATTCTTCCTCGGCGGCCCGATCAATGAGCAGGGCGAGTGCGCTGCGGTTACTGGCGACGTTTTGAAAATACAGCGTTTTGTGGTAGCGGGCCAGGTAGCGGTGCCGGTTATTCGAGACACCGTCCCAAAGACGGTAGCCAAGGAAACCGGCGGTAATGATAATGGCAGCCAATCCTCCCTTGACGGGACCCAAGGCCAGGTTATCTTGAAAGGAGGCATTCATGCGCATCAAAAAGGTCACGGTCGTGACGGCCAGAGTGCCATAGAGCATGTTACGGTCAAAATTGGACATGTCAATCTTGATATCCGGCAGGAGCAGCTCGAGTTTGTCGTCTTCAACGTTTTTAAAGACTTTGAGGCTAATTTGGTCCTTTTGCTTGCACGCGACGAGGCAGCGCGGGTAGATCTGTTGAAGATCTTGAACGTCGGGTTGGCCCCGCGCCCAGCGTAAGAGTTTCGACGCGCGGCGCGTCCAGTGCACCTGTTGTGTACGGGCCCGCCCTCTTGTCCATACTCGAATAAACTCGTATTTATCCTAAATCAGGTCAGGTTGGCAGGGCTCGATATGACTAAGGGGGTGCTGATGACAATGGTGTCGGTAATGCGAGCCAAAGAGGAGCACGCTGTGTTCTTTTTTTGGTGGTCAGCCCTGCAGAGGTGCGGTGGGAAGCGCCATACCTGATCGACAGACACTTTGACGCCCTCCACGGACACTTTTTCTTTGAGCTGCGCGAGCACATCCCCTGCGGTGGCGGGGAGTAAGGGGGGGCAGGGACATTGGGTTGAGTCCAGCGATGGGATGCACTCCATCTGGAGGCCAGGGGTCAGCTGAGGAAGCGACCACAGACCGCGGGGCAGCACTTCAAAGTTGGCAGCATCAATGGTGCTGTTTAAGAGGGCAAGAAATTCGCGCTCGTGGCGGGCACGCTCGGCAGCATTGAGTCGGCGCAGCTGAATCGAGTCGCGATCCGGGTCCAGGGGGTCGTAGAGGCGCTTGAGCTCGCGCCAGGTGGCTTGGGAGCGGGCACTCATGATGGTGCTGAGAGCACTGGCAAACTGGGCCATATGCACGCGCTGCGACTCGAGCAGGCGCTTGGAGTTGAGCAGTTCCTGTACCAGGTCGTTTGGACTCACATTGACGTGGCGATTGCGAACATTGCTCACAGCTTGCTGCATCTGGCTCGTGGCCCGAT
>NW_001865068.1:413254-445234 GCF_000002865.3 Monosiga brevicollis MX1
AGAGAGAGAGAGAGAGAGAGAGAGAGAGAGAGAGAGAGAGAGAGAGAGAGAGAGAGAGAGAGAGAGAGAGAGAGAGAGAGAGAGAGAGAGAGAGAGAGAGAGAGAGAGAGAGAGAGAGAGAGTGAGGAGAGAGAGAGAGAGAGAGAGAGAGAAGCGCTCCAACGTTTCAGCGCTGCCAGTCCAACAAAAGTATTATACTTGTACCCATCGTTGTAAGATGGTGTTGTGAACACGTGTTTCACCGGGTAGTTACCAACCAAAAGCTTGAAAGCAGTTTGTTCCGATTTTATTTTTTTTCTGAACGACGAGCAAGAGTGACGGTGCGTGCTTTAGGACCTCTGGCTCAACTTGGCGACGCAGGCAGTTTGCGAGGCGGGGTGGCTGATGGGTTGTCGCCTGGGAATTGCGTTGAAGACGAAGAAAAAGTTTCCGAGGCGGGGAAAGGTACATCACGCCCATCGCGCTCATCCGTTCGCCTTTGGTCGGCGCAGGTGCAAATTGTTGACCGGAAACCCTATCATCATGGTGGTGCTGCACGTCAAGCGCGGGGAAGACTCGCAATTTCTGTATCAAACGACCACGGCCATCGAGATGGACCAACTTCTGCAGGAGCTGGCACAGGTCTACAATGACCGCCTCCGCATTGATCGCCTCTGCATGGGTACGAAGCCGAATGTGACTTGCTGGTGGCGTCACACTTCCTGACCAACTCGCTCGCCTCGTGCTTTTTGTGTGAAACTCATCGTGTCCCTCGGGCTTGTAGCTATGGATCAACTGGCAACCCACGGCATTGCCAAGACCCCTCAGATGGTTGGCCTGACGGACGAGCAGATTGCCGAGCTGGGCCACAAGGATGAGTCGGACAAGTACTACCCCTCTGGGGGCTCACAGTTTGTCAAGGATGACATTGGCTACCGCACGGGGCATGCTCCACAACCGCCCATGCAAGAGGTGCTCCGCAAGACCATTGCCGAAGCCAAAGCCGCCATTCACAAGGTGCGGCTGCGGTCAACTTTTGGCCTCCGCCCATATGTTGCCGGTACACCCCTTTCAATTCACCTTCTTTCCCTCTCGTCCAGGACCTGACGAAGCAAAACAAAGCTTTGAGTCAAGAGACCATTCAGGACGTGTTTGATAAGCTTCGCGGCGCAACCATGATTGTATATCCCATGGGTCTTCCGGCCTATGATGATGTTCAAATCATCCTTGATGATGCTGAGGATTTGGGTGGCAAGCAAGCTGCCAAACAGGTACCGTCGGCCTGTTGCAGCAGTCATCTTGAGGCCCAGAGCATGTGCTGCTCTTTCGTAAGATGGGTCGCCGTGGCTCATGTCAGGGTCAATTGGCCTAGGTCATTCCACCGGCCGAGTTTCAGCTGTGGTGGGCCGGCAAGGAATTGCAGCGAGGCAAGAAACTCAGCGATTTTATTGGCCGCAACGAAAAGACCAAGATCATCTGCAAAGCTCAAAAAGTACGTGGCCGCTTGCGTGTTACTTGCCTCTTCTTCATGTTCGAGCCCGGTAATCAAGAGCTCAACATGCTCCCACTCACTCCCACTCACGCACTCACTCACTCACTCACACTCTTGTTATTTCTACCATCGTGGTGCGGTGATTTATAGAAGGGGGCGGGGCAGCCGACACGCGAGCCCGTGTACGACGAGGAGACGCAAAAGAAGATGATGGCCTACGCTTATAAAAAGCAAGAGGAGTGGAAGCAGCTGGAGAAGGCAGATGAAGATGCCTATCTCAACGCCGAATGGGCTTCGTCCAACCAGCTCAAGTCTCAGCTTCACGGCACATCTGGCATTCGCTGGAAGTAGTCGGCTTCTGTGCCCTTTTCCTTCTTCTGGACCGCGCATGGGACACCTACGGCGCCGCGCGCCGTGCCTCCAAGAACTTTCTTCACGCTGGTTCAGTTGGGCCTCTGGTGGTTCACTCCGAACACTGTACATTGTCTCTCTTCTCTTCTTTCTATGTTCTACGTCCATTTCCTCGTGGATATGTCTTTGCCGCGAGCAGGGCGAGTGGGCAGGCCATTTGAAGTGTCTTTGAGAACGAAAAGGGAAGAAGACAGAATTTACAATCAAAACTCGAATCAGGACACAGATGGTTGTGGATGCTCGACTCGTCATGCTCGAGTCGACACGAAATACACGCACATAACACTCGCAGTCAGAGCAGTGAAGCGCACTCCTCCAAAGCGCCTCAGACCTTGCTCGCGGGTGAAAGCGGTACGTGGACGCTAATGGGCAATCTGTCGTGAAAGCGGAGCACAGAAGAAGTGAGATCATTCACCGGCTGCAGTTATATTTTCGAAAAGTGTGGTGATGCACGTACTCAAAAGGCTGCTGCTGAAAGTCTGGGACGCTGCGGCCAAAGGCTGTTAAAGGCACACGGTCAGCCAGCAACAGCTTGGCGTCGGGTCGATGAATCTCTAACAGTAATCAGATTCGCGCACAATCATGGCGGCAAGTTGCAAACATAAAAGCGGGCCAACAAAAGCAGCCGGGCTAGTGAGCTGTCAAAACGCGAGCCGAGGCAAATCAGCTGCAAGCATCCACTTTGACATGGCCACGCACGGCTTACCGTCCTCTGGCACATGAAGCAACGCTCCGTAACGGGCATCCCAGCCGGCCGCTGTGGGTAACTCTGGCTCTGACTCATGTTCTGAATGATGGTCGAGGTCAAGCCCTGCCTGGTGATCATCGTCCATGGGATCGGCCTCGCTAAACTGGTCCTCAGTCTCGGCCGCGTTGCTTGCGAGCTCGTGCCCATCGCTATCATCGTTGTTCTCGTCCAGCTCGACGTCACTCGTATCGTGAAGGGACGTGGAGGTGACCGAAGCTCGTGAAGTTGATCGTTGGACGCCTTCAGAACAGCGCTTGGCCCGTTTACACTCGCTCTGCGCACGGCGCTGTGCCATGACCCGTTCGATGGCCTCCAGTTCATGAGCTCGAGCCTTGCGCTCCTTGACCTCGAAACTCTGGTGTCGTCGTTCATAGCGCTCGTCACGCCAATCCTGCAGACAAGATAAATGTGCGAGAGCATGGCTGTCAGCTGCAGAAGCCCAATTCACCGGAATGGCACCAAGGGTTAGGTTCAAGTACACGCACGTCTTGGCGGCGCCTGGAATTGAAATCTGAAACATTGGGCTGCTGTTGATCGTCGAGCGTGGTATATACGCCCCAATTGGGGGTTGGCAATCCGGTACGTGTCGTGTCTAATATTTGGTGACAAAAGCCAACAATGCAACAGCATGAAAAGCAGGTGGGCTGAACACTTCTTCGTTTCCCGAACACAGCCCCCCCGCTTCTTTTTCTCACTGGCCATCAAGCTCTCCAAGAAGAGCAACAAAAAAACGTGGGCAAAAAGGCGTTCCCCTTCCCGACATGAAGCGGTAAGAACTGGTTTGGTGTTTTTTCTTTGGCCAAAGCAAGAGCCAGCCCTCCCCTTGCTTTTCAGGTCCCTATGCATGTAATCGTGCGAGTTTATACCGGGGCTGGTCAACCAAGCTGGGGGTTTCCAGTCGAGTGGAGGGTGTAGGACATAGGCATGCTGGCAGATAACGCCGTCAACGGGGAGTCCGTCCAAGTCGTCGTTCGCCATTGCCGCAGCGGGTGTAGATGTGCGTGTCGGCAAAGTCTCCGTGCCAAGGGTAGAGCTCAAGCCTGAACCACGCCGTTGAGCAGGCTGTGGGCTCACTTGATCATTTTCTTTTTTGAGCGATGTTCGCCGCCGCGTGCTGCGTCGATCAGTGGTTGTAGATGCCGTCGATTGGGGCGAGCTTGGTTGCATGGGGGCTGAAGGAGATCCTGGTAAGGCGGACTCGGCTGTTTTTCCATGGCTGCTGCCGGCAATGCTACCACGGCTGCTGCTGCTGCCATCGCTATATTTGTGGCGGGAAGACGCGGTGCTAGAAGAGGCAGATTTGCTCGGATTGTGAAGGCTGGGCACGACTGATTGGCGGTATTTCTCTCGGATGGCGGCGACAACATCAGCAGCCACGTTGTACTTTGCGAGTATGGCTTCCACAGCTCGATTGGCGGCGTCTTCTGTTTCGATCTCAGCTTGAATGGCACTATTAAAAATCTCGACGTGATTGCGCAGGTTGGCCAGGTGTTCTGCCGTCACGCACGCTCGATGCAGGCTGGCGAGGAACCGTATTTCCAGCTCGGAACGGCTGGTCGGGCGTGGTTGTGCTCGCGTGGGCATCGTTTCGTCTGCCTTGGGGCCGTGGAGGTCGTCCTGCATTCCAGCATCCGGCGAGCGCTCGTTCATCTGGCCTTTGTGGTCTGCGTTTGCGGGCGCTAAGAGTTCGTCAACATCTTCTCCTTTGGTGGTGGGGGAGGATGTCCGGGACCGCAAAGAGGGGGTGAAACTGGCCGGCGGCGAATTGAAACGAGAATCAAGTCTTGTGTCAGTTTGGGATTTTATGGCAGCCGTGGCATGAGCCGTAAAAGTGGATCCAGCACTGGATGCCGGTTTGCCTTGTGTGGTGGACGAAGAGCACGACGAGTCATGATCGGAAGAAGGTTTGACAAGAGAGGGTCCCGAACCTGGGGGCAGGCCATCCTTGCGCGGGCGCCCGCGACCCCGCCGCACGAGAGCACCGTTTGGTCCATACATGTATCTTGGCGGTGGCTTGGCATTGGAGCTTCGGGAAGATGCCACGTTGTCGGTGCCAGCCGCGGCAAGATGCGGGTCGTCAGAGGGAGAGGGGGATGGGGTGTTGAAAATGTTACCCATGTCGTCGGCGGAGCCTGCACACAAGCTGTTGCGTCTTTGTGCTGTCGACTTTGACAAGCGCTTTTGTTTGCCTTGTGGGAGAGAACAGACAACGGGATTTGATGTTAGGGATCAAGGCAAACCGAGGAGCTGGCGCACTCTGTGAGTCAGACTGGCCTGTAAGAGGTGCGGGAGGGGGATGGAGCTCACGTTGTTTGCTTTTGGAGGTTGAATCAGGCGTGGGCGCTGATGGTCTGCCGTTCCTGGGCGAACTGGCCTTTGAGTTGGCCTTTGAGGCGGCCTTTGAGTTGGCTTTCGCTGAGTTGGTCTTGGATGAGCTTCCCTTGGATGAGCTGGCCTTGGATGAGTTGGTCTTGGATGAGTTGGTCTTGGATGAGTTGGTCTTGGTAGCGGAGGTGCCCCTGGGCGCCGTGGTCTTTGTCCCTGCCGCCTTGGGTGTTGATCCAGCCGGCGGTGGCGGCGTTGGAGCTCCTATCAAGCATGCCAATGAGCAAGAAGTGGGAGGCAAGATGGGGCGCGAAGCATTTGAATAGACACAAAGCAGGGAGAGACAGAGAGAGAGAGAGAGAGAGAGAGAGAGAGAGAGAGAGAGAGAGAGAGAGAGAGAGAGAGAGAGAGAGAGAGAGAGAGAAACAAAAAGCACCACACATCCCACTCGGCGCGAGGGAGGCAGGCAGGCAGGCAGGCAGGCAGGCAGGCAGGCCAGAGAATCGTACGAAGCTTCAACGGTGCAGGCTCGCAATAAGGATCAAGGGGTTGCGGGGGCAGGGGCGGTCGCGAGAGGTTGGCCGTCGTCCAGGCTTGAAAGGCCGGATCCTCAAACGTCCAAAACAGATCGTCGGGCAGCGGGAAGGCTTGTCGCAGGTACTGCACAGCCTCTGTCGTGTCGTCGTTCCCGGTGGTGACAGTTGCAGCCATCGAACAGCGCGTTGCACCGCCGCCGTCGTCGTCCTCCTCAATCATGACTACGGTACACCCGCGGCCACTGTCACCGCCATTTCTGTCTCTTCCAAATCAAAAAACGAGAGAGAGAGAGGAGAGAGAGAGAGAGACAGAGAGACAGAGAGAGAGACAGAGAGAGAGAGAGACAGAGAGAGAGACAGAGAGACAGAGACAGAGAGAGAGACAGAGAGAGAGACAGAGAGAGAGACAGAGAGAGAGAGACAGAGATGAACAGCAAAACTCGAGAGATGAATTTCGAAGCCAACAGATACCCCTCTAATGTAAAACCGAGACAAAGTTATTTTAGAGAAGACGCGCTTTCATTTCCAGGAGGAGGATATTTTCGCTTCCAAGCGATCCTCGACGTGGGTTTTAACCTCGTGCACTTTTTTTTTACCACTCGGTACGTGCGCTCTGATACAGAAAGTCTGCGGAAGACCGAGACCGGGGTTGGCAGGCCCTGGCTCGGGGCCTTGATGTGATTGTCGCGATGGCAGTGCGGGTGGCTGGATGAGCTTCCAGAGTCAAGAAGTGTGCGCTTCGTTGCCCCTGGCTTCAGCCTTGCCTGGCATGGCATGGATATGCTTGGCGTCGTCGCCATTCGCCGACGCAGCAGGCCACACTCGGACTTGCTCAGCCACTCGCTTCTGTCGCGATGGCTCGCTACGGCCCATGTGCTGGATGAGTCTTGGCGGGGCTTGGCACGAGCCCAGCCGTTGGACTTTTGTCGTTCATGTTGCCTGATCCAAAAGACATACAGCCGCCATTCCAATGCCACCGCTGGTTTTGTGCATCTCATGTCATTTTCCGTCTCGCGCCATGTTCCTGGTGTGCTTCCGACCACTCTGCAGGCACGATGGGTCGTTTCCTCAAGGAGAAGAAGGTTTGTCTTTGCTTGTCGAGAGATGTGACGGCTGAATATGTCTGGAAGAGCGTTTTATCTCTCCTTGAGCATTATTCTCTTTTCCAGACGCTTTTGAGATGAATCCGCGCCCCCTCACAAGCGCTTCTGTTTGTCTCATTGGCAGGTTGTCATCCTTCTCAGCGGCCGTTATGCCGGCCGCAAGGCCGTCATTGTGACCCCCTTTGACGAGGGGTATGTAATTTGCTTTTTCAAACAGCTCGTAGGCGTGGTCACAATGGGACAGGATGTGGTCATTTGTTTCAGCCAAAACCGTCATCGCGTATAGCTTCCTCGGTACATTGGTGCTGCGTCTCACGCTCACGTCACCATCATTGCCCACGTCAACAGAAGCGGCAAGCCTTTCGGCCATGCCTTGGTTGCGGGTATCGACCGTTACCCCCGTAAGATCACCAAGCGCATGTCTGAGAAGAAGATTGCCAAGAAGAGCACCGTCAAGCCCTTCCTCAAGGTTGTCAACTACAACCACATCATGCCCACTCGGTATGTCTCTTGTACATTCGCTCCACCCTGCATCCAAAGCTGCATGCATGGTTTATTTTGAACGTTGTGTGTGTGTTATGTGCGGGTGCCGCACCATGTTCCGCTCATGATCTTGTGTTTTCTTTCAAAATTTGCAGCTACTCGGTCTCGATCGACCTTGACAAGGCCAAGGTCTCCAAGGCCGCCCTCAAGGACCTGAGCGCCAAGTCCAAGGCTCGCAAGGAGATCAAGTCCAAGTTCACCAAGCAGTACAAGGCCGGCGAGGATAAGTGGTTCTTCCAGAAGCTGCGATTCTAAATTGGAAGTCGTAGATATTGCACACAACACCAATCTCTACTCGTTGATCGACCATCATCAGTGCTTCCTTGTCCGTTTTATTCACCATGCTTCAATCGGAGAGGTTTCCCTGTCGGCGAGCGGTCACGGCTATTTCCATTCACATGATGATACACATTGTGCGCACGACATGACTTGTTTGGTTCATGCGGCGACACGGGCCGACCACAGGTGCAGCCTGATCTTATGACAGGGTGAAGGGGGACACAACTCAGGGAACGTGATGGTTGACAAGTCGATTGTCGAGGCGCGGCTCAGCCGCTAGTTGAAGCATAAGGAAATCACAGCACACAGCACAGGGAGCTCTATTGTTGCGTCTTGGCCCGAGGCTGCGAAGCGCAAAAGACAGGATGGAGGAGGGGGGCGACCAATTTGTGAAAGCTTGCGCGTGTCGTCACATCATGCAGATGGCTGTTCTTTAGTGTGGCTTTTGCTGTCATGTTCAACGCTGTCATCCGAGTCAGGGTAGGACACGAGCAAGGTGGCCTTTGACTCCAAGGCTGGGGCAGCCTGCTCGTCAGTGACAGCGGACGTCGACGCATCTCGCTGTGGCGTGCGCGAGACCAAGTCACTACGGCGCTGGCGGCCTTCTGCAATGGCTTGCCGTTGCTGCTGACGATATGCCTGGCGTACGAGTGCTGCGGGGACAGACGTGGCGCCCTGGCTCGGGCTGGCGGCCGACTTGCCAAAGATGCTCGCTTGGCGGATTTGACGACGCACAGCCTGGCCGGCGGCTCGAGCAGAGCGGGTGGCCGGGGATGTTTTTTTCTGGCTTTGAAAGGACACGCGGCGCGCGTGCGCGGCGTCACTGTCGTCTTCTGGGAGCAGCTCAAGGTCCTGGATGCCAGCGCGCTCCTTGAGAACATCGTCGGCGGCCTGCTGGCGCTGACGTTCCTTCTTCTCGGCGCGAAAGGAGCGACGGAGGGCGGCGTTGGTATCGTAGTCAAACTTTGTTGTGCGGTCTTTGAGTTCAATGAGCTGAAGGAGCTGGGGCTTGGCCTTTTTGGCGCGTGCCTGGTCAGAAGCGTCGTGCTCCAGGCGGTACATGGCGTCGGCCGCGCGCTTGGCCTTTTCGGCGTCATCAGGCAGGTCAATGACCTGGGTAGTAGCAGGATCCCATTGTTCATTCTTACGGCGCGCGCCCTCGGTGATTTTGTAGTCGCAATTCTTGGGGTCTGTCTCGAAAACAAAGTGGTTGTCGCAGAGGTGACACTTCATGCGAAAGGCCCAGATCGGGGTGGTGTAGTAGTTGCCCACGCGCTTTTTCTCAGCGTTGTAGCGAACGCCGCGTTCGACATGTGCGCCACAGCCGCCACACCAAAAGTTCCACGGGGCTTCAAAGCGGATGATGAGGATGCCCTGCGTAATTTTACGCGCACGCTCGCGCAGCGCGTGCACGCCATGGTAGCCGTTCAATGACCCATGCACCGCCGGGTCAAAATCTGGCGGGTAATACTTGTTGGTGCCCTTGCGCTCGCCCATGATGCGCCGCCGGCACCAAGCCTCCGTTCAACAACAGAGCCAACGGCCCTCTCTGACCCAATCTGCTGCGGCTCACCGGCCCGGGCGCCACGGCCGATGCTGATGCAAAGATATCCGCAGCAGCCGTTGCACGGAATGAGGTGTGTTCGTTCCGATGCGTCGTCGCAACCTCTAATGTTGATTTTGTGTGAAAAAAATGTCTGACAGTCGCAGCACAAGAAGAGAGATATTGTGAGTGTGTGTGTGTGTGAAACGAACGAAAGGGATGGAGGTGTTCTTCGATTGAGATGAATCGGGCACTAGGAGTCAAGGAAACAGGGCGAGTCGCCTCGGGCGACAAGGGGGGGCCACGAAAGGATGGGCCTAGATAGCTAAGTGACGCATGAAACGATGAATAGCGGCATGACGGCGTGCCTGTGCCTATGTTGACCCAAAAACAAGCTTGACACATTTGGCACGCGCAAGGGGCCGGCAAGTGTCACGCCGAGGGCTTGCTTGCTTCGAGCTTGTTTTGAGAAGCGGCCTGTGTGGCCAAGTTGCCGCTTCCCCATTGGGGCCAAAGGCGGAAGGAGGGCATGACGCTGTAGCCCACGGCTTTCCAGATGGCTTGGCCTCCAGACTTTTGCAGCGCAGGGTCACCCAGGGTAGCGGTGAGAAAGTCGACGGTATGATCATGAATGCCCTGGTCATCAAGGACACCGTGGGAAGTATAGACGCCAAGTTCAACGCTCTTGCGGCGCACCACTTCAAACTCCATGAGATCGGCAACCATCTGCGCGGCTTGCATGCGAGTCACTGGGTCATCCAAAACGCGCTTGGCCATTTGTGAGACGGCCGCCTGGGTGTCGTCACGGCGCAGGACGTCAATGACCAGCTTGGCCAAGTTGGTTTGCGTGGTCGGATCCTGAGCCAGCCAACCCACGATGGAACCGGCCAGCTCTTGCGTCTGTTTACGAGCCGAGGGATCCTGCATGACCCAGACGAGGAGATTGACGGTGGCACGCTGCGTCTCGGGCATGCGAAAAAGTTCTTGCAAAAAGGTGCTGGCATTTTCTGCGATGCGCGGGTCGGTGAGTAGGCGTTGGAGGACCTCTTTGGTCAACTCGTTGGCCTGCTCCACGACCTCCTTGTTCTCGAGGGAGCGCCGCGTCACGCCCGCCACCTCGTCGGACACACTAGCTCGGATAGGTTCACGATAAAAGTACATGAGCAGGCCCGCAGAAGCCAGGATGCCGCCAAGAATGCGCAATGTATTGTACCCATGCCAGCGCATGTAATCTTCCATCTCCATGTAGCGGGCCAGTGTGACGCGAGCAGCCTCGCGAACGCTGTCCGCGTTGGGTATGTGTGCCCCGGTTGCACCCGCTGCCCCACCTGCACCCGAGGTTGGCCCCGTAGCCTTGGTGCCAGAATGAGGCAAGCTGCTGGGACGTGGGCCACTGAGGCCGCCGGGGCCGCCGGGACCGCCGGAGCTGCCGGAACCGGACGAAGAGGAGGCGAGTCGTGCGAAACGGCGCCGGCGCGCCGAACGGGCAGAGACAGGCTCACGCAGCTGCATCGGTGAGGTAAACGCCTGTGGACTCGTGACCTGGGTGGATCCTGGAGCACGACTTGGGACCGGCAACGTGTGCTCCAGCACGCGCAGGGCGGCCCGTCGCAGCGGTATCCGCCACATTGCAGCGAGCGAGACCGGTGAAGCAACGCGGTGAAATCACAACGCGCGTGCGTTGGCCGTCCTAACTAATGCTGCAACAGGTGCAGGTGAAAAGCGTGAATATGCGAACCGAACCCTCCTTCTCCGCAAGCTTCTCTTGTGAGGTGGTACGATGAGTCCCCTCACCGTCACCTATGCCCCTCCGCCGCCATTCAGTGACTCGCGCATGAAGAGAGAGAGAGAGAGAGAGAGCAAAAAGCCGAGAGAGAGAGAGAGAGGAACACACAACAAGCGCGTGATGGTGTGTGATGCGATGTCATGAGCAACGCGTGCTATGCACAGCACGAAAAAGTATTTCGCACAGTACATTACTTGATGGACTTCAAAGCTATACCCGTCTACATAAGTATAATACTATATTATATCTTAGGTTGATATGGGCAGTCCTTTCCTCCGACACATCATCAAGCACTACCGTGAAAAGTAAAATACTAAAATAATAGTTCAATAATGTAAAATACATGTGAGTGCCTTCGGTTGTATTTTTCGTCAAGTTTGATTGGGTAAATCAGTTGATTGTTTGGCAGCGCGGGAACGCCCTTGCCCGGTGCACCGCTTGCCGCCTCAGCTGCTGGCGCCGTCGTTGGCTCTTCTGGCATGGTGTTCCGCTGCTTCTCTTATCTTTGATGGAGGGAAGGGAGCGTGCACTTTGCTGAAGAGTGAAGAGACGTGCCAGCCGGCTGCCGTTTGCGTTTGGATCTCCTGCCGTCGTCGATGTCGTGTGCACTCATCCGCTGGCTCTTCTCGACAGGCTTTTTCCTTTCCTTTCCGGCTATTCGAGGGCGTTACCCGTCCTTGGCTGCCACACCACACGTGGTACTGGTTGCGCGGCACAGCAATGGCTGGCGTGCGTTTGGGTCTTTCCTTTGGTGAGGGGGCTGCCTCCGTTATTCGTTGGAAGTTGCCAGGACAAGCTCGTTGAGCCTCTAGACATCCTTCTGTCCAAGCAAGGTCCTCTTTTGCGGACCAAAGGCGGGTCACCAACCAGCCTCCAGGCCATCTTTGAACATTTACGCTTGTCGCTATCGCGAGACATGTTGCGAGTGCTGACCCGCCTGCCGCGCCTGGGCCGTGGCCTCGTTGGCGCGCGATGGCCGGCAGCTGCTCGTACCATCGTGCCGGCTGAAAGCCTCGCTCTGGGCCGACGCCACCTGGGCCTGGCCTCACCAGAAACTCAAGTCAATGTGCTGCCACGCCCCTCTGAGGGGCACCCGCACCTCTTGGCCGCGGACCAAAGCGATTCCGCGACCCTTACACTCGAGTGGAGCACGGGTCAAATCACGACGCTCGACTTGGCCTGGGCCTTTCATCAATGCCGTTGCTCTACCTGTGTTCAAGCCGGAAGGTTTGTTTTGATTCATCTGCTTTTGCTCGCATCTTTCTCCCCTCTCCCCTTTCCAAATGCATCTGTTCCAATCTGGGCGTGACTGTGGTGCAACTCCATGATATGCAATCCTGGCGATTATGCTCCCCCCCCCGCCCCTTGCAGTGGCCAGCGCCAGCGCTATCCTCCCGACAATGCCCTTCAACACAATGAAGAGCTGCAAGCCGTACGCTGGCAGCCCCAGCAGGGGCATGTTGAGCTGGACGTGGCTCGGCCCACTCCCACAGGCCTGCAAGTGATCCACACCGTCGTTTTGCCTGAAGACGCTCTGGCTCGTTCGCTTCGAGCCACGCAGGTGCTCGCTGACACGCGACGCACGCTAACACCTCTAAATCTGGTTGAGCCAGCCAATTTGGCTGTTCATCGTTACACAGATGTGGTGCAGGGCGACACGCCGCAACTCTTTGCCTGGCTTGACGACATGGCCAACAAAGGCGCCGCCCTTCTCGTGGATGCTCCCGCTGGCGATCCCGATGCCCGCGTCGTCGACCTTGCGGCTCGAATCAGTCAGCCCATGGTAGGTATTGATACAAGTGCGTGTAACACTGCATGTGTTCTCTTGTACATTTCATTGGTGTGTGTGTGTGTGTGTGTGTGTGTGTGTTCATCTCGTTTGCTCCTTGCTCTCCATTCAGCCGACCATCTACGGCGCAACTTTTGACGTGGTGGCGACGGAAAACCCCATCAACATTGCCTACTCCAGTGTGGCCTTGGATTTGCATCAAGACCTCGTATATTACGAGTCAACTCCAGGTCTGTAGTATGGAGGCTTGCTCTCACCCGCTTGTTTTGGCCCAGCACTCAGTCGTGGGGTTCGGTTTTGCTTGCGTGCCACTCTTGTGCTGTTTGGGCAGGCCTGCAGTTTTTGCATTGTGCCGACTTTCACGAGACGATTGAGGGTGGTGAATCGCTGCTGATGGATGGCCTGGCCGTGGCTGCTCGGCTGCGCGATCAGGACCCTGACGCCTATCACCTGCTTCAACAAGTACCCATGACTTTTGAAAAGGTGTGTTTAATCTCTTGTGGCCAAAAGAAAGTCCCATGTTTCCTTTGGAGTCTTATTTGTTTTACTTTACGTGTCGGGTTTCCTGCCTTGACACGTTTTCCTATTCTGTCTCATGGGGTGGGGGTTTCAACCTGTAGGTGCACTATGATCGGGCACTGCCCGCCCATTTGGTGGCGCAACGACCCATCATTACGGCCGACCCCGAAAGTGGCGAGCCTTTGGAGCTGGTTTGGGCGCCTCCCTTTGAAGGGGCTTTGCCCTTTCTCGAGCCCGGTCTCTGTCGCCGCTACTTTGATGCCTACGCAGCGTTGGGCATGGTGATCCGCGAAAGCACTGATTTGCTCATCGAGCATCGGCTTCTTCCCAACGAGACGCTCTGCTTCAACAACCGCCGGATGCTGCACGGCCGTCGCAGCTTTGTGCTCCATGAAGGCCACATTCGCTTTCTCAAGGGCGTTTATGTCAACATTGACGAGTTTGTCAGCCGCCACACCAGCCTGAGCCAGCTCTTGGGTCTTTCTCTGCCCACCGCCCGTTATGGTCATGGCGTCGCCCCCATGTGGTAAGGCGCCATCCCACTAAAGAGTGTGTTCAACACCAGGCGGCACAAAAATAAAAAAAATAAAAAGACAAAACAAAAAAAAAACAAAAGAATTGATGTCTTGTTTAGTGTGACGTTTTACACTTTCTCTCTCTCTCTCTCTCTCTCTCTCTCTCTCTCTCTCTCTCTCTCTCTCTCTCTCTCTCTCTCTCTCTCTCTCTCTCTCTCTCTCTCTCTCTCTCTCTCTCTCTCTCTCTCTCTCTCTCTGTCTCTCTCTCTCTGTCTCTCTCTCTCTCTCTTCCTGTTACACACCGGGCGCTCGTGCCCCGTTATGACATCGGCACACACACACACGCACAGTTTCTCTCTCTCTCTCTCTCTCTCTCTCTCTCTCTCTCTCTCTCTCTCTCTCTCTCTCTCTCTCTCTCTCTCTCTCTCTCTCTCTCTCTCTCTCTCTCTCTCTCTCTCTCTCTCTCTCTCTCTCTCTCTCTCTCTCTCTCTCTCTCTCTCTCTTGACTGAAGAGGGGGCAGAAGAGCTAGCGAGACATTGTTATAGAGACGCTCTAGTGCGGTGCGGGTAATGTGCTGCCCATTTTGGGTTGACCTCCTTGCGCTTTTGGCATTGAATAACGGGGGCGGTTGGTGCTGTGAGACTTGAGTGTTCGTGCACGGCACAGGCAAGGTGTGGCGCGGGGTGGAGTACAACTCGCTTGTGCGGTCAGTGGCAGTTTTCAATCCGAGCATCATGGCATTGCATCACCAGCACCTCAAGCGTTGCCTGACGGCCATCAAGGCCGTCGATGAGCGACTCCACGTCATTGAGAGCCAAGACATGACCCAGCTGGAGCCCAATCCCACCAACATCCGACTTGTCACCTACAATGTCCTGGCCGATTGCTACGTGCGCCACCATCTGCGTACGTTCAATGTGCACTGCAAGTTGCTCATCTGTGGTCGTATGACGTACACAGCCTGTCACAAGTCTGGGGTTCGGCATCTTATTCTGGTGGCGCTTTGGTGGAACTGATCTGCGCAGGCAATGAGGAGAAGCGGAAGCATTATTTTGGTGACATCCCGGAAGAGCATCTCCAGTGGTCCCACCGCTGGCCCTGCATTCAGCAGGAAGTTCGGCGCCTCAAAGGCGACATTGTCTGCATGCAAGAGGTGGAGTTTGCCAAGTTTGACGACGAGTTTTGTCCCTTTATGCAAAGCCTGGGTTATGATCGATGCATCATGCAAAACGATACGGTGCGTTTGGCCGGCGTAGGATGGTCGGCGTAAAAGAGTTGAGCAGCGTTGTTTGTGCAGGATGGAGCAAGCAAAGAAAAGGGGTGGCTCGGGATGGCCGGAGAGACCAATGGGAGTGGGGAGGGCTACTGGTCTAGGTGGTGAGCTCTGATCGAGATGACGCGGCGTGGGGCTTTGTTGTGCTGTGGATAGAATCGCGAGCCAGACCACCCGGTGGGCGTGGCAATATTTCTGCGCAGTGCGCGGTTTGAGGTTACCAAGGAGCACCATCGCAGCCGGGCCTTGATCCTGGGCCTGCAGGACCGTGTGACGTCGACATCGCTAGCCCTTGCAAATTGTCACCTTATTGCGCAGGCATCGCGGGAGGCTGATCGACTGCGGCAGGCCGAGAGCGTGATGCGATTGGTCGAGCGTCTCAATGCGGACGCGACTGTAGTGCTGGGCGACTTTAATGATGAGGAACATACCCGATGCGTTCGGTATGTGCTGCAGCAAACGCTGGCTCTGCGCGCGGGCGCACCGCATGCCCAGGCGCTCGAGGCGCAAGGACAAAGCGTGTTTGCAAGCACCAGTAGCTCCGGCGGCCCTGAAGGAGAAGCGCCAGCTGAAGAGGAGAGCGACGCCGAGGGGGACGCTACAGAGGCAACCGAAGCGAGTGCGGCGGCAGACGAAGTGGTGGCATCCTTGGACGGACACCGGTTGCTCATGTACTCGGCGTACGAGAACGTCGACCTGTTCACGTTTGTGGCCCGCTATCTCGTGTCTCGGATGGACCACGTGCTGTTGTCGAGCAACTGTGAGCTGGTGGCACGGCACGCCCCGTTTGCACCCGAGACGCGGGACGCAGTGTTGGCACATCTTTTGCCCAGCGCGCAGCATGGCTCGGACCACTTACCGGTGGCCGTGGAGGTTCGGATTGATCGGGAGGTGGTGTGTCGGGCAGCCACACCAGAGACAGATCGGGTAGATCCAGCTCTATACATGACGTCGGAGCTGGTGGCCGAGTGGCAGCAGCTGTTGCGACAGGCCCCGCCTCGGCCGAAGGGTGGCAAGCCAACAGGGGCAGAGCTCGCCCGGCTCAAAGCCTTTGCAGAGGATAAGCGGCAGCTTTTAGCCACGCTGCCGGAATCGGCGCGCCCCCTGCTCAAACGCGTCACGCTTGAGACAGATCCTGCGACGGTTGTCAAGAGCAGTTGATGATACATTCGTGGCCTTTCCGTCGCGTCGTGGGCATTTGTGTGCATGTGTATGCGCGCGCGCGCGTGCTCAATTTAGCTGCATATTCTTGATTGTGTCATGAAGACCACCAATGAACACATCAAATCAAACGATGGTGAGCCCGTTTGCCGTGACAAAGGGGACTGCACTTGCCCAGAGTGGGTGGGCCTTGTGGCGCCATGTGTCGAGGCATGAGAGTGCGTGACATCCAGGGGATGTATGAATCTATGGGGGTTGTAAGAACAAGCAGATTGCGTTTACTTTGTTGTGTGGGACCACGGGTCCAAGAAGAGGCAGGCCTAGGCTTGGCCGACTTGGGAAAGATTGGACGGGCGATCGTTATGTCGTCACGGGAGGGTGGGCGGAGATTGAGGGATCAGCGTTCACAATGAGCTGACGGACGTATTGTGTGTCGAGGCAGCACTCTCCCGAACTTTTGCTCTTACGAGTATTTCAATGCCTCTCTTATATAATCATTTCATTTTGAAGGGTCACAGCTCTCGTTTTGAAGGGCCACAGCTGCATGACAGCTGCCGATTGGCCGCCCTCCAGCTGCAAGGGCCAGTACGACACGTGTTATAAGGGACACATGTGTCGTACGAATTTGCAGCTGCCGTTGTGGCCTTTCAGCTATTACGTCATCATATGGTAACGGCAGCTGTCCGATTCTGCATCTGAAGTAGCCACCACTTTACAACGCCTTTTAATCACTTGATACAGATCTATTCCACTCTACCGTGCAAGTTTGTGTAACTTCCAATCAAGTTGTTCATGATAGCTGTCACCAAGGACTGCAAAACAGGTGTCCAACTCTTTTTCGTGTGTGTGTGTGCAGAAATTCATGTGAGTGTGTGTCTCGTGTGTGTCTCGTGTGCGTGTCACGATGTGCACATGCAGAGAGAGAGTTGGCATCATCATCTCACATCACACACAACTGGAGCCCCTTATGACGCATTCACACACACACACACACACACACACACTCTCTCTCTCTCTCTCTCTCTCTCTCTCTCTCTCTCTATGCCCCTCTCTCTCTCTGTCTCTCTGTGTCGAGACGACAGGCGGAGGTGTGGGAGTGGGGAGTGGCATTTTCTTCTTGACCCTTTTCAGTTGGAGTTGGATACAGTCTTGCGTGTGTGGCGTTGGATGTGTGTCTCGCCACAGTGCGGATTACCACGAGCTTCGCTCTCGTCGCTTTTGCCGACTAACGGCTTGACGGCTCGTCATGGCGGCTCCCTCGAAGCGGGTCATCAACATGATTGATGTTGACTCGACCATTGGCAGCCTAATCCCCACGTCAGAGGCGTCCTCAGCGCCAACTAGTCACGTGCAAGAGTCGGCCACGGGCCGCGACCTCAAACAAGTCCGTTTGCACAACCGGACCAGCGGTGTTGTCGCCGATCACAACAAGTCCAACCACAAGCCCACCGACTTTCCATACTTTCTGCCTCATCGCATCGAGGAAGATGACGCCGATCTCTTCTTCGATCCCACTGACAAGGCCGTCGTTCAAGCTCAGGAGGACGCACGCGCCAACTCCGTCTTCAATCGCTCCGGCAAGGTGGCCCCCATGACCCTTCGCTTTGAGGATGTCAAGTACGAGGTCGATGTCGGGGATCCCAAAAACCCTCAGGTCAAGCCCATTCTCAAGGGCCTCTCCGGCCAGGTCGAGCCCAGCAGCCTCCTCTCCATCATGGGCGCTTCGGGCGCTGGCAAGACCACCCTCCTCAACATTCTCGCCGGCCGCCTCTCCGCTGCCGGCGGTGGTCGCACCTCGGGTCGCATCCTCGTCAATGGTCAACAACGCAACTATTCCACCTTTCGCAAGCTCTCCGCTTACGTTCTCCAGAACGATGTCTTTTACGCCGAGCTCACCGTGCGCGAGACCATCACCATCTCTGCCAAACTCCGCCTCCCCGCCGACATGAGCAAAGAGGAGCGCCAGCAACGCATTGACAACGTCATTGCCGAGCTCGGCCTCAAAAAATGCGAAGACACCCTTGTCGGTAACGACGTCATTCGCGGCGTATCCGGTGGTGAGCGCAAACGCTGCAACATTGGTACTGAGCTCGTCACCAACCCCACCCTCGTCTTCTGCGACGAACCAACCTCGGGCCTCGACGCCTTCAATGCCCAAAACGTCATGAGCAGCCTCCTCACCCTGGCTCGGGCTGGTCGCACCGTCATTGCCACCATCCACCAGCCTCGTTCCGAAATCTTTGGCATGCTCGATCAACTCATGCTGCTCAGCGAAGGTCACACCATGTACTTTGGCAAGGCGGCCAACGCCGTCAACTACTTTGATCAGCTCGGCTACGGCTGCCCCCCCACCTACAACCCCTCTGATTGGTTCCTCGACCTTGTCTCCCTCGATATTCGCAACCGTGATGCCGAACGCCAAACCAAAAAACGCATCCAATACCTTGCCGAGCGCTTCCGCGACTATGAACAGGTAAGCCTGCACTCAACCCGGTCGCGCTGGCTTCCCTCTCTTCTCTGGCCAGTCCTTCTCCTTCTCTGCTCTCATGTGCGCCCAACACCCTCTGCTGCTGGCTTGTCCGCCACTCGCTGCGTAGAAACACCCCATGTCTTCTGTCAAGACAATCCGTGGCGGTGCTCCCCTGGCGCTGACGTCCAGCGATGCCGAAGCCGGGAGGACTGAAGACCCGGACAGCAACTATGCCGTCTCATGGGGCCGCCAATTTTGGATTCTTCTTCAACGAGCTGCCACCATCACCTCCCGCGAAAAAGCCACCAACATGGCTCGTTTCATTCAGGTGACCACGCGCACCTTTTCTGATTTGCTTGATGGATAGCGACATCACCTTTGCTCACCGTGACGCCCTATCCTACGCTTGTCCGATTGTTGCTTTTGTGGATCGGCCATAGTCTTTGATCTTTGGTCTGCTTTTGGGCTTGATCTGGCTGCAAGAAGGTGGCGATGAGAGCACTCGCGTCCGCTCCACCGCCGGTGCCCTCTTCTTTGTACGTTGTGTAATGACATACGCAGTTTCCGCCAAACCGTTTCTTGCATGGTTGCCCGCATGTGTGTGGACGCGTCCAAGCTCACAACCTCACTGGATTCGCTTGTCATCTTTCACATGACAGTTGATCATGAACCAGAGCTTTGGCGGCGTCTTTAGTATTATTTTCGTTTGTACGTCTGTGCAGCTTCTCATGACCCAATCTCGACCCAAAGCAGCGCGCTGCGTAGCCCTCGGCTGACTCTTGCTTTTGTTGCGCGCTCGCATCAAACAGTTCCTGAAGAGAAGGCCATCATTCATAAGGAGCGATCCTCTCGGTATGACGCGGTGTGCTGCAGAGCGTGTTGGACACCCCCGGCCAACGCTGGCATCTCATGTTTGACCTCATCTCACTTTGTAATCTTGGATTCAGATCTTATCAAGTCGGCGCTTACTTTTGGTCCAAGATGCTGGTCAACATTCCTCGATCGCTCCTGGCCAATTTGATCTTTGCCATCATTTCGTACTTTATGATTGGTTTCCGCCTCGACGCGGGATCCTTCTTTGGCTTCCTCCTCGTTGTCTTCCTGGCCACCCAAGCTGCGGAGAGCATTGCCTACTGTGTTTCCGCCATCTCCGACACTGCCCAGAAAGCTGGTCTGTTGCCTGTACCTTTTCATGTTGACAAGCGGATCGGGGCGGCCAGCATAAACTCCAATTCCACTCCAAGACTGATGTCGTCTGACTCATGCGCGCCTGCTTTTTCATGTTGTCCCTTCCCAGGTGCGATTGCGCCAATCTTTGTGGTCACCAGCATGCTCTTTGGTGGATTTTTCATCAGCCAAGAAGATATCCCTGTTTGGTTGAGCTGGTTGCAGTACCTCTCTTGTACGTAGAATGACATCTCGTTTGATCTCAGCTTCGCTCCATCCTTTTTGATTCACCGGAAAAAGAGCATGCACATCATCCCGCGCCGCTTTGATCCTCCAATGACAAATTCTCATGCACATGTGCACATGTGCTTAGATGTCAAGTATGCTTTTGCTGGCTTGATGCAAATGGAGTACCAAAGCCGTGACCTGGACTCGTCAGGCTGCGATTTCAGCGACTCGACTGAATCCACGTTTTGCCCTCCCACGGGCGCCGATGTCTTGGACTATTGTACGTTTCCTTCCTTTGCTGCGTGAAATCTGCCTCGGGGCCAGCGTTTGCAACCATATCCCGCGCGCTCACAATCTGCCTTGTTTTGCGGCCTTACTTGCAGATGACATTAATGAGATTAACTTTGGCATCAATGTGCTAGCACTAGTTCTTATGGCGGTTGGCTTCCGCGCTTGTGCATATGGATGCCTCCGTGGTCGCGGCCCGAAGTATGACACGACCATCTAAATGTGGGGGCAACGCCCTCGCCATACACGCTTTCTTCTGTTGTTTTCTATCTCTGCTTTGATCTCTGTTTTGTCCTGTTTTGCGGGAAGAACAACTCAGGTGGCACGCGCGCCCCACTTTTCGAGTGCTGGTCCGGCGTGTGTGTTATTGTGGTGGTGAGCATGTACTGCGAATTGTATTCCTTCGTTGGAGGTTGGTCTATCATGTCGTGAATATCATGAAGATGCACATGCTGTCCAAGGGTTTTTGGGTGCGTTGCATGAAGCGTGCACTGTGAGACTCGCTTATCAGTTGTAAATTGACATCCGTATAGTATGAGCTTGGTGTGTGCTAAGACCAAGGGTCAGTAAAGACCCAAGAAAAAAAAAGGAAGAATGCGGGGCGTTTGCGCGGACGTGTGTGTGTGTGTGCGGGTGTAGGTGTGCAAACATCGTTTACATCATGGCACACCATGGCGGTACAACAAGACATCAAGACCAGCAGCGAATCAAGGACAGACAGGGGCCAGCATATGCCGGCTTTTACGCTCGCACAATTGTTTAACAAGCACGGGAGCCAAAGACAGGCGCATCCCTACATGACGTCGACAGGGACATCCATGACGTGGGTGGCGACGTTGACGAGAGCCGTTGTTACGTTGAGGGCTACATTGTCAAGCCAGCTCAGGTCGTCGCGGCAATCCACCTGGGCCAGCACGAAGCCGTGCCATACAAGGAATAGCAGCTGTCGACAGGCATGGACGAGTGCCGAGTCAGAAGTGCACAGCGTGTTTTGTTTTTTTCTACAGCACGGTGATGAGTCGACGGGGAAGGCTGAGCCATGCGCAAACGTACCGCAAGCAAAGGCAGCATCCACCAAAGTGCACACAAGCATGTGCTCGCGGGGTGAGGAGAGCTGTTTGAGGCTTGGGCCACGGTGCTTGCCAAGGTGTCCAGCTTGGTATCGACGGCTTGCAAGTGGGAGCGGAGCGTGTTGCACTCGAGTAGGATATCTTCCTCCTCACGACGAGTGGATGAGGTGGAGCTGGCTAGGGCAGCGGCTCGAAGTTCGGCAAAGAGGGTGGCCTCGCGCGCGAAAAGCCCTTGGACGGCGTCGATCTCGGCTTGCACATCCTCTCGCCGCAGGGTCGATTCCTGTAGCATGGAGGTGATGGAGCTAGTAGTCGTCGTGGTCCGTTGGGAGCGGTGGTGGGTGGTACCCTCGATCTTGATGCGTTCTGTCTCAGTGCGTGTACCACGCTCCTCACTCTGGGCAAAGCTAACGTTGGGCGAGGCCTCATCTGCGGAGGGGTTGACCGTTGCGGCGGCGCCCGTTTTTTTCCTAGCAAGAGCCAGCAGGTGCCGAGTGAGACGGCATGCCAGCACAGGATGAGTCGAAGACTGATGAAGAAGGGGGTGCATGCACTGATCAAGCAATTCGCATGTTCTCCTCACACATATATCCCTCCTCACGACGCGTCCAGTAACCGACATGCATCGGATACCGAGACACGACGACCAGCCCAGCGCCGAGCGAGCGACCGAGCGACCGAGCGACCGAGCGCCGAGAGCGAGGTCAAGCACGCACCGATTTTTGTTGCCCATAGTGCCGTTATGAGATACTGTGTAAATAGTCACACTTTCAATACGACCAGGGTATGACAATCTGACAATCTAACATTGTCTGACAAAGGTTCACTTGTTGTTAGATGTGTAGAGAGAAGATGATGATGTATAGACTTATAATGTAGTTTGCATAACCATATTCAATCAAGAAGATGTAGCAAATGTCGTAGAAGATGCAGTTTTGAAGTAGATGTAGTATCATCAGCAAAAGATGTAGAAACTATACCAAGGCTTAAGATAGAAGATGCAGGCGTAGCAGCATATGTTGTAGAAGGCGCGACGTGATCGAAGCAAGCGTTCGAGGACCTGGGTCCAAAGGGCAGCGGGGTATACAAAGCCAACCCAAGACCTCTGCCCCCGCGCCGCCTTTGCGCCGTCCCATCTCACGGAGGGGCACACGCGATCACCATGAGCCGTTGCACAATTTCTCCATTTGTGTGCATGGGGCAGTAGACGATACTCAGCATCCGCGATGAGGAGTAATCGCGGTCCTTGATGCAATGTGGACCTGGATGTGCCCATCGGAGAGGAAAAAAAGGGAAGGAAAAAAAAAAAACCGTTTTTTACTCACCCATTCTACTATTCCCGGTGGTGTGGAGTGTGGGGGAACGGAGGGAGGGTAGTGGGGCTGGTGCGGTCGTGGCACACAGACACGCCAGATGGTGCGGCCCGGACAGAGGCCCGGGATAGAGACACGTGCCAGAATTTGGGCCATTTGGACAAAGGGGGTTGCTTGCGGTGGATGCTGGCTGATGCACAATAAGGGGAATTGACATAATACATGCATCGGTTTTATAGACTCGCGCTGGTCGTGGAACCTGAACAGCCGCCATCGAATCGCCGCTTTTTAGAGTCGGTGCGGGGCAGGCAACCATATGGGTGCGCAAGGGCATGTATGCCTAGCATCAAAGTTCGCGTCACAAATTTTGCGAGTTGCGTCTTGATCACGCCGGCTCGATCACCGAATCACACCGCTCGCATCTCATTTCGATTCGGATCCGGCCTCTCGTCCTCACTCCTGATATGTTTGGGCCTCTGGGTGCGTGCCAGGCCACGAAACATGAAGCGAGTGGGCGGTGGTGTGCTGGGCGGGCGTGGTGCACTTTATGGAGAGTCGGGACGAAACGTCCACGCGTGCGACTTGATCTGCCAACAGGCCAGCCTTCTCGGCCAGAGACAGCGGTAGGGGAGGAGGAGGAGGAGGAGAAGGAGAAGAAGAAGAAGGCGAAGACGAAGAAGAAGAAGAGCCGGCATGTTCCGTGCCCCTATACGCCACCCTATCCCCAGTACACACGTGTATCACCTGGAGGCGGGGCCGCAGGCAGGGTGCCGTTGGCCAATGTCGTAATCCTACCCACGAGTGTAACCTTGAATGCGTGTCTGTGATGAGAAAGACCCACAAAGCTCTCAAGGCGTTGATGTCATCAGGGCAATTGGGTCCTCCTCTTTGTATTGCTTTTTCCTTTTTTTTGTGTGTGTGTGTCTGCCGATTCGACCCGCCCGCGTCATGTCAACGCATTCAACTCCTTCTTTCTTCCATCTCTCTGATTTGGTCGGCTTCCGCCTGTATCTCTAATTTGGTCGTCTGTTCGCTTCTCGTTTCCCCTACTCACCTTTGCTTCATTCCACCTCTCTCTGCCCTGCTCGCTCTCTTCCCCACCATCTCTTCGAACTGCATCTGATGCAAAAATGAAATCAAAAATGGCCCCAATCGCCCACGCTTACGTCCACGCGAACGCCCACGCTGGCAATCATCGCAGGTTTCATCACGACAAAGTTGGGTCGCGAATCGATTGATTCCGCGTGTTCGAAACTCATACTGCCTTGACTAATTTCATAGCGGTCCGATCATGGACACGAACATTATCCTGCCCAACCCCCCCCTTTTGGTTTCGTGATTCATGGCCCCACCCGCAACCCACATTCTTCTATTTTTACATTAAAACCCCACGATACTATACCACCACAACACGTTGAAAACATGGGCTCAATCCAAATTCCAACCCAGCCTCAACCCCACTCTGGACAAACTGCTCCTACCGACCAACCTCTGGCTGCTGCCCTGTCAATGTCTTTGGCCGCTGCTGCATTCTCTGAAGTGCACTTTCAGTGTGGATGTGTGTGCCACTTTCTCTCTCTCTCTCTCTCTTTCTCTGTCTCGCCCCTCTGTCTCTGCTTCAGCCTCTTTGTTATCTCTTGATCTCTCCCTCTCTCTCTCTCTGTCTCTTCCTTCAGTCTCCCCCCCCCCTCTCTCTCTCTCTTTCTCTTGCCTCGCTCGCTCGGCTGTGACGGCTGCGAGCGACGGCCGTGGAAGAGCGTTTGGATGCAAGCTTTCCGCTGCGCCTCGTGGCACATGTTGGTTCATTTTTTATTTTTTCTTGAGCCAGCCAACCTGACCGTCATCGACCCTTTGTACATCCCCACCATCCTCCTTGTTCATCAGGTTCATCTCACCGCTACCGCTGTTGTCGTCTCTGCCGCCGTGGTGGTCGGCCCCCACTCTTGATTGGCGGCTGCCACGAAAGACACACCGGTCCATGGTCAGACAACTACAACGACACACATGCTAGACACATAACACTATCATCATCACATCCCTGCTCATACACATATGCCCGAACCGCTGGCGGCTGCTGTGCCCGCCAACTCTTGTCTCGCTCTGCTCTCTGTCTGGGAGGGGGGGGATCGCGTCGTGACCTGAGAAACCAGGAGGGTTGGCTGGTCTGCATGTGAGGCAAGCTGTTAGAGTACGGAGGCAGTGAGGCGATGAGGAGGCCACCGAAGGTGGTCACTCCCTCCTTTCCCTTCGATCACGCCCTGCTCCCCTTTCCGTGTCGCTCGCTGACTCAGCTTTCATGTGGCTGTTCGGTTGGTTAATGACTGCCCCGAGTGTCTCGTGCACGGTCATCGGATGTGTGTGTGTGTGTGTGTGTGTGTGTGTGTGTGTGTGTGTGTGTGTGTGTGTGTGTGTGTAAGGATTCTGAACCCCCTCAACCCCTCAACCGCGCACACGCTCCCATGATACACGCTGGCATGGCGAGTTTAGCACGTGAACACGACTGATCCCCACCTTCCCCACCACCGATAACCTCCTGCCTTTCCCATCCCTCCCCCGCCCCCGTCTCTCTCTCCCTTCCTCTCTCTCCCTTCCTCTCTCTCGTCTCCCATTAGCTTACAACTCTCTTTGTCTTGCCTTGTGGTAGCCCGGTGACCCGAGCGTCACCCTGACCGTTGCATAAAACCCACCGCTTCGGGGAGGGTCCACACAAAATCAAGCACGACGGCGGACCACTTGCAAGGCCTCCCTCTCAAATCGTCCGCTCCAACATTACCCGTCAGTCTTGCCCCCGCCTCGCTCCCCGAACCATAACTGCGCCTCCCGCCATGGCCTCATTTTTTTCACTCTCAAATCATCATAATGTTTGCTCTCCATAGGCACATGATTTGACCTCTCGACATTTCCAGACGGCCCTCCGTCACGCCACCGCTCTTGCCCGCTCCTCTGCACACCAACGCCCTCTGCTAGCCGCCGTGTCATCTGCACAACCCAATGAATGGACCGGCTATGCCGGTGCTACACGTGCAGCGACCGTTGCATCACCTCACGGGCCCACGGTCTTTCCTGGCCATGCCACCCCACCATCATCCATAAGTGGTGAGGACACCCTCCGAATGGCCGGGACCGACAGCACCCACTACTTCAGGCCATCTGCACCGTACGTCCAGCCTGTTGTGCTAAGCATCCCTCCCAACGCCGCCGCCAAGCCAACATGGCCAAGCCCCATCCTCACGAACAACAACCTCCCTGATGCTTTTCTTGCCCCTCTCCTTTTCTTGTCCCTCCACTTTTATTCAACAGGCTCTCGCGTAGCTTGGAACTTGTTCCTCCCCACAAAGATTTTGGCACATCCACCTCGCACGACCTCCTGCATTGGCTCCACCGATGGCAAGTCCCAGTCCTATGTTCTTTGTTGTTTGCATCAGACCCCTTGCATGCCCTTTGAGCCTCCAGGCTCTTGATGTGTGCGCTCACCGAGCCACACGCACTCATCAATTGGGCGGCTCTTGTGTTTTCAAACCCATCCAACAGTATCCTGCACAACGAGGTCGATGCTCGTAGTAAAGATGGAGAACCGGCCATCCTCGTAGCCATTCGCCTTGGTGAGCCGCCGCGCACTGGCTTGACCCCTCTACCCCTAATAAAACCGGCCACCTCCCACACCTCACTCCCTCTACTCGTCCCAGACGCGCTCGATTTGCTTCGCGAACTGTTGCAACGCGGAGTGAACCTCCTCTGTACCGACCAGCACCTACGCAACGCCGTCACCATCGCCTGCATTTATGTACGAACTTGCTCAATTCCACTCCTCGTGATGGCTCAAACCTCACACACAGCGCCTCGCACCTGCCTTGCCCGCCTTGTAGAACAATATGCCAGCCGTGCAATTACTGTTTCAAAGTCCGATTGCACGTGCCTGTCTCAAGCAGGGTGATTGCGACGGCATGCTTCCCTTGCACGTAAGCGCAACCACGCATTCGCATCCCCCTGCAGTTGACTGTCGCCATCTCACCCAAGTTGCGATCGACACGAATTGCACAGTGGGCCGTACGCCTCGCCTCGCCCGAGCTTGTACGCTATCTCGTTCGCCTCGACAGCTTCCAGCTTCTTCGAAAAACTGCCAGGGGCTTTGGTGTCTTGCATCTCATGGTCAAGGAAGGCCGCACTGACGTTCGTTTTTTGGCCCCACGTTCAACCTCGTTGATTGCCGCACTGCAGCACCACCTGACCATGCACGCGCCCTGTGCTCTGCCCGAATGGCTGATAGTTGATGAAGGTTTTGCAGTGTGAACATAGCAGCTTTTTGCCTTTGTGCCTCTTCCAGCCCGCTCACGATGGATCCACCCCTTGGAGTCTAGCCGAAAACTTGGGTGACTCGGGCGTCTTGATGCAACTCGACGAGTACCGCTGCGCCGTCAAGCAAAAAAATGAGAGTTCTGATGCTCTGGTACGCCGCCAACCTGAACCTGGGCCTTGCGCGAGACACGACGACACGCGTGCTGGTGCCATCATCTGCTCAGCACACAGCACCAGCACTCGTTTCCATGTTGTAAGCACTGCCATCTCACCCTCATGTACCGCACCCAAACTCAAAAGGAACGTCGCTTGACGCGGGCCGTCATTATGCGCTACGTCCGGGCGCGCAAGGCAGGGCGTCACGACGTCGCAGATCGGGATGCACACAACGTCTTTTCTCCGTGGTGGGGGCAGCTGTGAACACCCGACCATGATGACAGGCAGTAGCATCTGGGCCACCGCCTTCTCCATGGACCTACCCATATCCGATCCGCAGCACCCGAGTTCGCTTTCCTCGATGTTTTGCTTCCCAGTGTGTCTTATTTTATTTTCATGCATGCCATTGTGGGGCCTTGCTCGCCCCTCCTCTCTCCCTTTTCCCCCTCCCCACATTTCATTCCCTCGTCGCTGTTACCGCGCGTTGGCCAAGTGAGGCGAATGCGCGTCGTCTTGCGAGCCGTGAAACAGCTCGCTATTTGATGTTCCTCCTCGATACAATGTCATGGGTTTTAGACCCACCCCATCCCTCCTGACTGGCCTTGAGGCTGTGCCACGAGGATGCCTTTTGATACGTTTAGTTCTGTGCGCTCCGCCACCCCCTAGCTCGTTTTCCAACCGGACGTGTAGTGCTGTCTGCCGTGTGCTTTCGAGTTCCCTTGCTCCCTGCGCACTCGTTTGTGCCGTTTGTGCCGTTTGTGCCTGTCCTTCTTGCTCTTCATGCTATTCCTCACACAAATCGCAAATTTTTGCTTGCGATCACACCAGAAATTTTTATCGGTTTGTCAGTTCACGGACCATACTTACAGTTAAAATGATGATGAGGCGTGCATTGCCCGGACATTCGTTTGCTTGCTCCCCGAGCCGCCAAATCATCCCAGCCACAGCCACCCTCAAGGCAGGCTCATTCACTTCCTCACCTCACCTCTTGGCTGGGCATGCATTCATGCTTGCTCGCTCCTCCAAAAAGTTGTTGTATGACATGTTACTGCACTGACGCAACAACAACACAACATGTCATGAACTTTTCATCTTCAATTTAAAATCATTACTCCTGAAACTTAATTGCTGACAGTCCAAAAACTAACTCTGCTGACTGGGCTGAGGATGCACGCACGCCAATCTGCAGGGTTCGCTCCATCATATTGGGAGAGCCTGAAATGAGTACGGACACGTCGGCCCGCATGGGATGCCACGGTTGCGCAGCTCGCTTGTGTATCAAAGGCTTCTGAATCACGCCATAGACGACGAGGACGAGGAAGACGCGGATGGGGTTGATGCCGGAGTAATCACCATGGGAGAAAGCGCACGGATCAAGTCCCGATAATGGTTTTCTTGGACTTCCAGCTGAACCATGGGCGTTGTGGCCACAACATCTACATGCACCCCACCAAAGCAACAGTCAAATTCAAGCAAATGGCTCAGTAAGCCCCGCACACCCCGTCGAAATTGAATACTCGTCAAGAAGTGATGTCGGCAAAGACCCCCAACTTCTTCCCGACGCTCACTGTCCCCCAGCAGACACGGACATCGCATTCCATGAACAAGCGCCTGAGGCAAAGCAAACAAAGCCGGGCCGTGGATCCGTACCGAGGGTAAAGGCAGCCCGGGCACCTAAATCACGCAAAACGGCGCAGTAACCCCAGGGTTGCAGGGATCGGTTCAGATAGGCACACCATTGGGCGCCCGTTTCGCGCTCCGTATGAAAGTATGTCCGATTGCGGCTTCCCATAAAGACGTTGACCAGATAGGAGAGCAATTCTATCGTTGTGACAAGCGAAGTGCATCATTGGGTTGAGATGACATGATTGTTGCGGCTTTGGCTAGTGAGTGAATAACAGCCATCCACTTTGGAAGATAGCAACGTGGTTGTATGTGAAACTGTGAGCGATGTTGTCGGTGTCCTGCCCCATGCTGGGCTCTACCCATAGGTAGAACGTGACGCGCAGATGCAAGGCTTGGTCAGGGGTGCCGTCTGTACCAGATTCGTTTCGGTAGGGGCCTGCCTTCTTGTGCAGGGCTGGCAAAAGCCGATGGCTCATCATGGACCGCAGTAGAAGATCCATACTAGATTGTGGCTATATCGCAGGCCACGAAAGACGATGATGAGTTGTCTTTGTCTGTTTGAAAACAAATAAGGGGCCGAACGGAACAGATTGGGTCCTGTGCTTTGGTAGGGCTGGCTGGTGCAGAGGCCACTAAACTCCCACGGATGCCGGTCTTTAACTTGCCTTGGACAAGGCGCAAGAGCGCACGTAGGAGAGGATGGGGCGCAAAGTGGTCATGCGCGGGGTCTTTCGCCATTGCATGCCCGAGAAAGTCAAGAATAACTCATCAAAGAAGCGAATCGTGCAACTGGGCGGGAGCCGCGAGGCCAAGCGAGCACAGTCGGCGTATGCGGGTAGTTGCAGCAAAGCATTGGCAAAGCCCACGTTGCCGCTGGAGAGCCGCCGATGCTGTCCTGGTTTTGTGCATTTTGATGATGGTTGAGTGACCATGTTGTTCGTGGTGGGAAGGCGCGAGGGCGTGAGGGTGGGGCATGTATGGAGCAAAGTGAGCGAATTTGAGGCATGGACGGGGAGAAAGCTCATCAAAGCTCTTTAGAAACGCTTGCTTGGGGGAAGGGAGGAGGGCTAGAAGCGCTAGGAACTGCAGAGTCCAGAGCAGACGAAAGGATGTAGACGAGTTACATACCCGAGACGTGACTTAACAACTGGAGCGCCAACAAGGGGCCAAGATTGGCTTCCAGGCTATCTTGGTCGTGTCGCGAGCGCAGCGATCTCATCACTCTACCTGTGGGTATGTCTGCGTTTGCGGTGGGGAGAAAACGAATCTCCGGCTGTGCGTTTGCCCTTGTTGTGGGACCGGACAGCGGAGGTAGGTTCGCGGTCCCCTGTTGAGCAGTCAAACTCAAGCTTGGGTCGTGAAGCGAGGCCTCCAAGGACTCGGGCATCGTTGACGTTAGGGATGGGGCCAGTGTGGAGGGCGGCAATGTGAAAGTAGGCTCTGAAACATCTTCAGAGGGGGTACTAAAGAGAAGTGTCAAGGCTTCGGAGGCTGTTATACCGGATGCCAGGTGGGGTGCGGACTCGGCGAGAAGCTGCAGGCTATCGACGGTTGGCATGACTGGATTGAAGGTGCCTGTCATGGCGGGAGAGAAAGTTGAATGCCAAGGCTGAGAAGGAGGGGGCCAGGGCAAAGCATGGATGGACCCAGGGTCACTCTCCGTGACTGCTGGCCAGTGTGTTGAATCTCGGACAGATTGCACGGGGAAGGAGTCAGAGGGTCGCGTCGCCCGGTGCAAGCTTTCGTGTCCAGCGTGCTGCCCCATCAGTTCATGCAAAAGCCTTTCAGCAGGCATCATGTGGCTAGACGACGGCTGACTGGGGTGCTGCCAAAAGAGACGAGGATCGACGTGCCCAGGTATTGATGTGGGAGCATTTGGTTGAGGGTAGGCTTGGCGTCTTGAGTGGATGTGATACGGCAAATTCTGATGTTGACTGCCTGTTGGGCCTGGCAAATCAGGAGCGACAGGAGTGGCTTGAGCATGAGCCGCTGTCGTCACTGGTGTTTGCAAGGTCTGATGTTGAAAGTTGTGAAGGGCAGTCAGCCGTCGGCTTGGCCGATTTGGATCCTTGGGCATGCTTGATCGTGAGGAGGAGAAGAGAAAAGGGCGCCAGTCACAACACGATTGTATTGCGGTACTCGAGTGCACTGTTTCAGAGCTCAGTGGCCAGAATTGCTTGACGTTTGTTCACGTTTTAGCCCATCACGCACTGGGAAGCACTTGTCGATGGTGAATGGGAGGAGGGGGAGCTACTCCGTCCAAAGTCTCCCCCTCCCAATCAAGTGGCTCGGGCAAAGCGATCGTGGCACCCGGGTGTCACTGTTGAGCAGCAACAATACACGCCACCAGCTGGGAGACCAGGGTGTCACTGGTCAAACAGAGGATCAATGTCTGTTCTGCCAGCTATCCAAGACAAGGAAGCAGCCATATAGGGGCGATTGCTTCACTCTTGACTCTGCAGACTCAGCCACCACCACCACCACCGCGGCCACCACCATCAGCACCACCAGGGCTATGATGTTGAATCCCCAGGTCAACAACAGATGTGAGGGACAGATAGGTCAGTGACATAGGGGCCGAGCAACGTAGTGAATCGAAGACAGGGGATCGCAGGCAGAAAAGTGGAACGGCGGAAGCGGTGGAGAGGGTGGAAAGGGAAGAAGAGTAGACTGAGGAGGGGTAGGGAAGCAGAACAAGTTGCAAGCAGAAAGCGAGACAACAGTGGGGGAGGGAGGGGCTGAAGCGCTGAGAGTGTAGAGGGATGGAGTGGACCAGGGGTTGGCTCGGATTGGACAAACTCGGGGCCGAGTGAAGAACGCGATGACAGCGAGAGTCCAGCCCGAGAGAGGGGAGAAGAGGTGGGAAGAGGAGAAGAGGTAGGAAGAGGAGAAGAGGTGGGAAGTGGAAGAGGAAGAGGAAATGGAAGTGAAAAGAAAAAAGACACAGACACAGACACAGACACAGAGAGACAGAGAGAGACAGAGAGAGATGGAGAGAGATGGAGAGAGATGGAGAGATGGAGAGAGACAGAGAGAGAGATGGAGAGAGACAGAGAGAGACAGAGAGAGACGAGAGGGAGCAAGAAAGAAAGTATGTGTGAGGGAGAGAGAGAGAGAGAATGTGAGAGAATGTGGGAGAATGTGTGTGAGTGTGAGGGTGTAGCTGGGGCTCGGACTATGTGTGTGTGTGTGTGTGTGTGTGTGTGTGTGTGTGTGTGTGTGTTTGTGGTTTGGGGGGGGGGGGAGCGGGATTGCTGAAGAATGAGGGAAGAGAGGGGAAAACGGCCAAGGCGGGGCAGGACGGTGGGGAGGGGGGATGGCGGCTATCAACTGTTTGTTGGGCGGTACGGGAAAGCAATCTCC